>NC_135501.1:98159648-98259648 GCF_052857255.1 Amblyomma americanum
CCCTGTTACTTTTTACGTTTTCGCATTCAAAAATTCAGAATAAATATTGGGATATAAATCACCTCACAGAATGAAAACAAGGTAACTGGCTATTATTTGTCAATACTATGCTTCGTAGGCTGCGAGTTCTTGCAATGATTGGGACTCCATTTTCTTTTTCAACGTAGCAAGAGGACCTCTCTCCGACATATTGTAGAGCCACGCTTAAAGCTGATTAAAATGCAAGAGAAAACGTTCAGGATATCGGTCCCCTCGGCGGATAAACCTGTTTCTAAAAGTAGGCGACGGCTCGACCTGCAAGAGCGACGAGGTTGCAACAAGTTGGAAATTCATCGCCGCGTCACTTGTGGCAGAGCTTGCTCACTCCCATGCTCGTGAAAGAGGCTCAACGTCGCATCATACGGTAGTTGCCGCTTATTATTGGTTAATCTTGTCGTACTTACTGGTCTAGTGTTACACTGAAACTATGTCCCGGGCTCTTATTTCAGAAAGTGTAAAGCTGTGCGCTTTTGTTATTTGTTGTCGAAGCGAATGATTCGCGTGTTCTAGCGCGTAGGTATCATGAGTGACATTAGACGGAAATACCAGCGGGTGTCTGCCTGACTGCGCAGTAAAGCATCCGAAAGCGGCAATTGTAACCCGAGGAGACAAAGGAGGGAAAACTGGCATCGGCGAAGGCACAGAGGCGGCCACATAATTGCCGCCTTTTGAGCCGCTAGTGCGGAGACAAGGTAGGCGGCACCGATAATACGCGCTCGTCTGGGCATCCTCTCAGCGAGCGCACGCGTCATGGGCTGATCCGCTCGCCACGCCAGCTAAGAGAAAATGTGTGTATGCATAAATTACAAACGCACAACCCTTATACTAAGGAGTCATTAAGCTAGTCATAATAAAGCTAAGTGTAAAGGCATCAAATGTAGATAATAAAAGTAATCAGCCAGCAATACAATCCTTCCGAAGTAAATTAACATTAATTGGCGCGACTTTCAGGCAGTGGAATACGGCCGAAGAGAAATGCGTCGAAGGAAAAACTAAAATGGCAAAAGCGTAGAGTAACTACGGTGCTAATCGCATTAAATAATTTGCTTCGATTTTGTAATGAATAGTCTATTGAGTTTACCCCGTAATTGCACTGATACGTTCCTTTCGCACCTCCTCCCCCCCCCCCCCCGACCGCTTTCTCCTCCCTGATGCTTTTGCACACTCGTGGTCTGTAAAAATTATTCTGTAAATCAAATCTTCCAACGTCAGCGAAAGCGTTACACACTAAAAAAAGGAAATATAAATATTCCTGGCAATTTCTAAGTCATCTCTGTTTTGAGCAAAGTGTGTCAAAGTTTTTCGTGTGTCCCCCCTATGCAATACCCTTCCCGGAGAGGCTTTAGTGTATTTGAATAAATAAATAAATCTCAATGTTGTTCTGGAGCCTTGGTGCTACTCTGCGTGAAGAAATTCGAAAACACTGCCTGCCCTGAGTAAGGAAACAAAGAGGATCTAGCCATTTCAACACAAAAAATAATTCACAAGCGTATCCGTTAATGACTTCATCATGGCTTCTTCCAGTTACAACCTGTCCCAAGCACAGACGTCACCGTGTTCATATGTTACTGCCGTATTCTTGAGTACCAGTAAGGATGAAGTAGGCGCAACGCTGTTACATACTGTATTTTGTGACAGCTATGAAGCTGCTGCGCTCTACCACTATCACTGCGGTTGTAAGAAGAACGGAGTTGAAAGATGTGCATGTGAAAGTATTGAGAGATACCTGCGCGCAGCAAGCGGCAAAGCGATAATGAGAGCTGGTTTAGCAATGGACGCTCCTTATTAGCGCCCGCCGCGGTGGCTCAGCGGTTATGGCGCTCGGCTGCTGACTCCAAAGACGCGTGTTCGATCCCGGCCGCGATGGTCAAATTTCGCTGGAGGCGAAATTCCAGAGGTTCGTGTACTGTGCGATGTTAGTGCACTTTAGAGAACCCCAGGTGGTCGAAATTTCCGAGCCCTTCAGTACAGCGTCCCTCATAGCCTCGATCGCTTTGGGATGTTGGACCTCCATAAACCACAAACCTTATTACCAGTTCATACCCTGTCTTTGTTTCGGTCATGACGGCGCAAATAAGAGCTGGGCTCATGCCGGTGCCAGTAGTGACGCTCTTCATCCCTTTTAAAAAAAAGAAACTGTGCCAGAGGACATCTTACTTCGTTTTACTCTATTCTGTTAATAGCGCGAGGTGCGCATCGTGTCGCAAAACTTTGGGCAGATACAACAAAGATGGGTGTAATGGGCAAACCGTGGTGTCGATTTGTCTGCCTTCAACATTTGCACCACGCTATGAGGCGCAACAGGTTCCGAAGTTAAAAACAAAGCCCTACCGGCGGCTGTGTTAGAAATAGTCATCTGCGTGGGAAGTGACGCAGCTCTTAACCGATGCACTACTGCGCCAGTACTTGCATGGGGACACCGCGCCGTCATTCAGTGCGATTGAGAGGGTATTCACGTCCTGAACGGCACGTCACGACCAAAGGACTAATAATGAGGCATCATGAAGTTTGAAAATCTGAGGACCCTAAAAACTCTAAATTAACCTTACAATATTGGAATACACACATCTCAAAAACGAATTACTGCGGATTTACGGGGATTTCTTGGTAGATTAGAGTGGATAAGAGGGTCGTATTGGTATAATGACATCTGTTATTGCAATGGGGGGGGGGGGGGGTAACCGAACACTCTAGGCGGTGATGACTCATGCAAACCACATAAAGAAAATGGAACGGGTTCAAACCGGTTTTGCAGCAGGAAAATCCTGAGAACATTCGAAATACATTGTAGTTACTATAGCAGGCAACCTAAATGCTATAGTATAGAATTTTCCAGTTTAGCAGATTAATTTGCTGAGCTAGTTGGTTCATAATGCGCAATGGTCGAATCAGCGAAACAGATGAAGGACAAGAACAAGGAGACACAAACACAATACCGCACACACACGCAGCATAGCGGTATTGTGTTTGCGTCTCCTTGTTCTTGTTGTGTTTCTGTTTCTCTGGTTCCACCACTTCTTCTTTAGGAACGGAGTTAAGGCCTCCAAGTTTTATTTTTCTTCGTATTTGAATCCTGTAGTTATTTTCATTTTTTCTTCGTGACTTTTCTTTTCCACTAGCCTGTTCTACATTGCTCTTATATTACCTTGTATCTTTCCATAGCCTACACTTATTTTTGTTTTTGCTCTTCATGCACCATCATACTCAATCCTCCGCCTTACGAGCTTGTCAGGTACATTCAATAAATAAATATTCTTGTTTGCTCTCTCTCAACTTTATTTCGCATCCCTATGTTCTCTCTATTTCTGTTATAATCGCTGCAGATCACTTGCTTAAGTTTTTATACAGCAGTTTCCGTGGCCACCAGTCAACTTTCCATAACATTTTATTCTTTGTTTTTCAAATAAGACAGTTCAAGCACCATACTATCGATGGCCTGTATGTGACTTACACTTCGGGAAGTTTCGCAACCAAAGATAATTCCAGCTGCTCATAGCTGTCCATTTTCGCGTGGCCCACAACCATTGGTACTTCTTTCCTGGTAATTCGCCGAGACAGAGGAAGTCATTCTGCGCCAGATATAATAGCGAACCAGACAATATTTATGATTCCTTCTACGAGATGTCAGACTGATGCAGCGGCCGTCAGTACTGCGCCTGTCGCATCCATTTACAGCGAGCGAATTCCTACTGACGAGATTCCAAGCCCTGACGCTTCGGTGCTTCTAGACCTTCACCATAACGAGAAGATTACGCAAATCACCCGTCCTGAAAGAGACAGCTTTAGCTAAGCGCCCATTTTCTCTGAAAGGCGGTAAAGTGGGAAGGACATGGTGCGCTTCTAATATCGTTGAGCTAGCCGTTCCCTACGAGAAATGACTTTGCGAGTAGGAAGGAATTAAGCAAAGCCGCTTCATCACGGGAAGCAATTGTTCTCATCCGTACGTGGCCTCAATTTTGACACTTATGTCCCCGCCCAGGGTGCCCTGTTTGGAACTCCAAACATACGAAGGCAGATTGTCACCACTAGTGGGTTTTTTTGGCCCCCAAGCCAACGAAAATTCGGCACCTGAAAGCGGCGGGTCTCCCGCCGAACAACCCGTCCTCATATATTGCTTAGACGCCGGGGTCGCATCGTCGCTCCCTCCTCGCATTCATTATTCCGGTCATTCATTTAACCCCCCCCCCCCCTCTTTTTTTTACTCCCATTGTTTCCGAAGGAAATAAATAAATTTATAAAAATTGTAGCCCTGTGTTTTTCAGAAGAGAAAATTTATGCGCCTTTTGTCTGACGTGCAGAATACCGCTGCTTTCATCGGAATATAAAACCACTGTGGTGGTCCCACAATAATGGTGCTAGGCTGCTGATCCAGAAATCACGGGTTCGAGCTGGTCTCTTGCGATGAAGCTGAAAGCTCGAGACCCATGTACTCTACACTGCCAGTTCAGGTTAAAGAACTCCGCGTGGTTGAATTTATCCGGAGCTTTTCACTGCGGCATCCATCATAGACTGACTCACTTTGGAATGCTAAACTATATAAACCAAAACCTAATAGGCACATAAAATTGTTAAATAAAACAGATGCGCGCAATAAAGGAGTTTCGGAAGAAGGACGTCCCAAGTTTTAGCGTCTAAAGGCGAACATGTTTTTTCGTCACATATCTTACCAGAAGAGCCTCCGCCTTTGTTGGCTATATACTAACTAAAGCTTGAATTTGCCGGTTTTAATCCAACCGCAGCAATAACTTTTTGGTTAACTGCTAATTACAAGAGCAAATGTGGAACACTCTATCTATAGCACGCAAAACGGTCCCTGACATTCCAAAGTAGACTGAGCTTGTGTACTTCTCGCCTTTTCGTTTCACGGTTCTAAAGCGCAGGATCAACAACTCGGCCATTTTTGTTCCCCTGAAAAAAACCCGCTGCGTCTTCAATGATACGTCACGTGTCATCCATAGTGAGCTCGGACAGCCTTGGCGCTTAGGGCTGTTTTAGACACCCGGTTAAAGAAGAACACAGCGCCTTCTATCGAGGAAAGCGCTATTGTACACAATCGCCGCGAAGTAAATGATCACAAGAACTAGGCAGTTGTTATCGCATAGCAAGGGCAAGTTCGTTTTCCAAAAAGGATGCTTATATTTCTATTTTGTGTCTTCTCAGACCAGCCGCCGTAGGTCGACCGTTGCACGCAGCTCGCCACAGCAGGCCCGCACACGTGTCTCGTGGAATCTGCAGTTTTAGCAAAGGCTCTACACTAGGCACTTTGGTCTTTAGTTAAGTGCGCTTGATTATATTCATGACATTTCCACATCAGCGCTTAACATCCAAAAAGCATAGATCTGAACTCTACTTCATCGTAAATGCCTGTCACTGTTTGGGTGTTTCCCAGAATATGCGGCAGGTAATTTTCATCGACCCGAAGGGTAGAATGAAGTCTGTGGGCTATGCATGCTCAGAAATTTTGAATACTGTTTTCGATATGAAAACTCTGCATAAGTTGCAAGGCTACCAAAGAGCAGCAAACGACAACTACAGCTGTGCGCCCACTTCAATGTTGGCACCTACGTGTACTCATGAGCGCTTATCGTCATTGTCTTGCGACTACGACTTCAGTTTTGAAGGAAGATAAATTGCTATCCTGCCTGCTACTTGACAACCACTGAACAGGAATGGAGGCAATGGCTATGCATTTCCCTATTTGTTTTTTAGTACTCTAATGATGCTAAAAACTTTCCATTGAGGTCAACTACCTTCCCTACGTAAGTTGTGTGTATTTCTTACATTGTCACCTTATGTATTGTATATGATCTGAAGCACCGCGTATAACAGTCATCTATGAAGCGCTCGCCGCTTTAAAATCCAGAGCTGCTTCTTATTCCGTTATATTATTTACGAGCACCCGTAGTGGGTATTTATTGCACTCTTAGCATTCTGCCAATGTCACCAGGACTTCATCTTTTTTGACATCGCTTGTCTTAGACCTAAAAATATCGAATATCGTTCTTAAGAGTTTTGAGCCATAAAATACTTTAACCAGGTACTACCAAAAGCGAATACTAAAAATGAAAGGCAAAACAGCTTACTTTTCAGCCGAGTGTGAGTAGATTTTTTTGCCGTTCGGAACCAAATCAACCATAAGTTGCGGTGACTTCACCCCCTTTTTAAGGACGTATTTGATTCCAACCAGTCCTTGATCTGCTTACTAGTGATTTTGTACAACTTGGCTTGTTTTCTGTTCGTGGTAATGTCTTGGCTTCCAAATAAATGTGTTCGCAACTTGAAGGTAACATACTCATTTCGTACATTGATTTGCTGCTGTATTCTTAATGATTTTAGCATTCCTTCCGGCACTCATTAGCAATAAATTACAATTTTCCCTCTTTTTTATTGTTATGTCAGCTATATTTTCTAATTGCATTGCAACTGAGACAGCGTAATTTTTCAGTGTCTAGCAGGAGCTACCCTTTACAGTTTATACGTCGGGAACCCTTTTAACAACACTTATGACTTGTAATAAATGTAGCGCACAATCAAAATGAATTTAAGTTTTATCATGATGAGCTACAGAATGGCACTACGATCGCCATTAAAACTGGAATAGACTTGAGCAAGACAATTCCTTCCCAGCCAGGAATGAAAACATTTGCAGGAGTGTTTATGATATGCTTATGTGTTTCCACATTGCTCCATCGGAGGAAAGCGGATTATCAGTTACATGAACGAAGACTTTGCGGTAGGAAAAAAGACGGATGGCTCAAAACCGCGTTCAAACACAAGCTGGTCAGCGAAAAGAGGCAGCGCACTAACTTTACATTGCGGTAAGCAGGGTCACTAATCCCACCCAGTGCACATAGGCAAGCATTTAAATGGGTACGTCCCTCGGTTCCTCCCAACCACGTCGAAAAAGAGCAGAACCAGTCTTCATATCACGCAGAGACTAACACAAGTAGTAGCTCCGGTGTCAGCCGAGACTTTAAAATCCTCGAACCAAATACGTAACACATTAGACGGGCGTTTCAGGAGAATTTTAGCATGTCCAAGGAATGCAGATTTCTTTGCTGAAGCCTCACTGCGGAGCGCCGGCCAGCAGCTCGTGAGGCCCGCCGCATAAGGATTTGAGGCAATGGTCTTGTGAAGAGTTTAGGTGTCTTGAGGGACCGTTAGTGAAGAGTGTCGCTGCTAGCAACGAATACCACCCCGAATCGACAGACAAAAAATTGAGTCAATAGAATGACATAGTCGGAGCAGTCTTCCTTTCGAAAATTTAGTTGTAGCAACGCTCGTCTTAGGTGTTCAGTAGCACCTTAGAATATTTGAAGCAGCCGAATTAATGCAGAGGGCGGGCTATAAGCCAAGGAGAACAGTGCGGCTTGGTACAGTCATCCGCACAGCTGTATAGAGCGCTCGAATGTCGCCGTGTCAGAAAGAGGAAGGGGTATTTTAAGCCTGTATACGTTACTAGAGGAAATGCGTGCCCTGGAGCGAGGAATCATGAAACTTGGTTGAAAACTGGTTCTTGAGGGAACGAAATGGCGCAATAATTGTATCACATACGTCGGTGGACACCGGAAGCATGCCGTAAGGAAAGAAAGGAAGGTGGGAGTGAAGGAAAGACTGAAAGAGATGCCATAGCGGAGGTCTCCGCAATAACCTCGACCACCTGGGGATCTTTAACGTGCACTGATATCGCACAGCACACAGGCTCCTTTGCGTTTCACGTCGATCGAAACGGGCCGCGGCGGTCGGGTTCGGAACCGGTACTCGGGCTCAGTATACAAGCGCCGTAACCACTGAGCCACCGTGGCGTAGACAGAAAACTTTCCCTGGCAAATGCACTGTATACGCAACAGATGAGCTGTGTCTAGATTTGAGTTTGTTTCGTAGCGGTATACTCGAGCGCTTTCGACAGGAGTGCTGACGGCTGTAGAAGATAGTGACGCCGTGTTTGTTTTGTGGTCGCCGATAGGTGCACGTATTAGTTGCATAAATAAGCTGTGTTGTGGTTCTCTTAACTTATGTTTTGTATTCTTTGAATTCTATTATCTGTGAGTGCATGTGAGCAAAAGAATGCTCTTTAGAATTACTTCTTGATCACCGCACACGGAGAGTATTAAACAATAACTGCGTTTTCATACCCTTTATCAGTAAACAAGTGCCTTGAAACTGCCCTCCTCTTCTATCAATTTGAAACCATGCCCGAAGCAGTTATGCATAAAAGAGTTGGTTTGAAAAGGGTCTTGGATTCTACGCTAGGAACAGTGTAAAAATTCGCAGGAATAACATCTACGCACAGCTAAAAGGAAACCTTGTGGGAACGCAACCCAAAAGTATGCCCTCCTACATGGGCACGACCGAATTTCGGTGTGCATTCCTGACAAGGGCAAGCTGTCTTTACTTCCATTACGCCCACTATCAGCGCGCGTGCCCCCTACAGCACGCATGCTCCAACTCTGCAAGGCTGTATCAAACATGAAAAGGATATTCAGTGTTGACATAACTGCAGCTAGCAGTACCATCGCCACGTGCTGCTTTTCAGCCGCAAAAAACAACCCAACAACGCAAGGCGAGCTCACCTTGCTGACTCCTAAAGCTAACAAGGTTCCAGGATTGACGAATTTTTCCACTCAAGAGTACGAAGGTGCGCTCTGAAGAATAATAAATTACGGGACGATCACACACCTTTTGTGACAATTCTGCCAAAGCATGTGGATTTTTCCTGCATAATAACTTTGACCCTCTTGCTCTTTTGAATAATTTTACTACAGGCCGATGCTTCAAACATGCGATTTATATTTTCTAAAGGATGAAGGTGGGCAGTGGTGTGCGCCGCTTCAGGTGGTGGAATGGTTGTGTGGGCCGAGGTAGGCGATGGGTGGGGATTCTGGAGTGCACCTGAATTTTGAACTGAGGCTTTTATTCAATTCCACCATCGCTTTTTGTTTTTATGCTGTGTGGGCTTGTTTTGCTTGGAGGCCTTGCCGTGAGCGTAGGCAGGTCAGTTGGTGATGTGTGACTTCTTTGGATTTGGATGGATCGGTGTGGATGGGTCTTCTCGAATGTGAAGATGAGCGGCTGAAGATTGGGCCGCCTCCTAGCTACAGGTGTGCAGTGGTGAGGTGGCTGGAGGGTTGCTCTTCTGCACACTAGAAGCTTCACTCTCCCACACTATAGACAGATGTCGCAATGTGACACTCGTACTGCTTCCACGGTAAAAAAAAAAGTTTTGCGCTGTTATTCCTGCCCAGGGCGCATGTTAGCAGTGAATTCTGTCCACAACATCATTTAAAATAGCTTCCCGTATTCAAAATATCGTTTCCAGTTTCCTTCTTGACCTACAATTTGCTGCGGACACTGGTGTTCGGTGATTTATAGTAGAGGAAAGCTAGGAAGAACGCAGTTTCGATGGTATCATTGTCGACCCTCTTAGAATTTTCTCATCCATGCTGGATGAGCCTCCGGTGACATTTGAATGCGCTTGAACCGGTGTATTCCTAGTGTCGTGTTCTCAAAAAGGCGCAGTGCGGAAACAGGCAATCAAAAGTATGAGAAAGAAACTGTCATTATCATTCCCAGCAATCACTTGCCGCCTTTAGCAAAATTTAAATGGTTTTCATTTTAACTTTTTTAGCTTTAGAACTGGCATGGTTTATGGGGGTTTAACATCCCAAAGCGACTCAGGCTGTGAGGGAAACAGCAGTGAAGATCTCTAGAAATTTCCATCACCTGCAATTCTTTAAAGTGCGCTGACATTGCATAGTACACTGGCTTACGAAAGTTCGCCTCCATCGGAATTCGACCGCAGCGGTCGGGATTGAAGCCGCGTCTTTCGGTTGAGTACCCGAACGCAGTGAGCCACCGCGGCGGCTGAAACTAGGACAGAAGTCATTCGTTCTCTACCAAGCTCAAGCGATGTAGCGTTGACACCTGTGTCACCTAGTGACAAAATCCCTGGCACCCAAAACCTAAATAATGTGTGCTTGCGTGGAAAATATGCTTGATGATACTGAGATAGCGGTAAGCTGAGAAATATGCACCGCTAGTTTTATCGTACGTCACGTTGTGGTGAGCTACAACCATATAAGCGCATTCTTTCCTCAGAGGCCAAGTTGGAACAGAATTTCAAACCGATGAAACATACAAACACATTATGACAGGAATAAAATAGAATATAAGACAATGAACAGAACCCCGCGTTTATATCGTAAAAATTTCCCGTCATTCTTTGCTTTTGGACTGCTTCTGCGGCTGTTCGTGCTGTTGATCGCCCAGCGTTTTGCAATGTGTTAATGTATCCGTATAAAAATGGAAA
Organism: Amblyomma americanum; assembly: GCF_052857255.1. NCBI lineage: Eukaryota > Metazoa > Arthropoda > Arachnida > Ixodida > Ixodidae > Amblyomma > Amblyomma americanum. The sequence continues at coordinate 98,169,997 of NC_135501.1, forward strand.
GCATATTGCTTGAAATATTTCGGCGAAAACTTCATGGGTAGAATGAAAAGCGTGCGATATGAAACAGAACCTAACAGCTAGCACCGGGAGAATTATACATTCCAAGAATTCGTCATTATTATTAGAGTCCGAATCATGATTACCGCTATGAGCAGAACCACCCGAACGGCTGCAAAAATATTCAGTACATGATCTGCGAGAATGTTCTGACTGCGGCCGCATTTTATACACGTGATAAAGAGAATATAACTGAAGAAAAAGTAAGTGTTACGTCTTTGTGCAAGAAGTGCGACCGAATATTTAGTGGTAGCCTTGATGTGCTCGGTTACTTAGCAATCTGATGGTTGTTTCGAATGTGGAAGCTCTTGTGCTACCTTTTCTAGCATTTTTTTTTGCTTTACGTTCGCTTTGTTACAATTTTGATTAATTTTCTTTCATTTTCTTAAAATGTACACTACCCTTTTTACTCCAAAGTTGCTTTCTCTCTCCAAAATGCCAGTACCGCCAAGTACCAAGCGTCCTGGTACGCCGAATCGCAGTGTCCAATGCCACATTAGTTCGTAATCGTATGACACAGGAAAACTGTGCAATCGCCCTCTTCACCGCTCTATCACAGCTTGAACATACTTCCCCTCCAACAATTATTTACTCTAAAATTATCCATAATTATGTACAAGTTAATTCATCATCACGCCCACATTGACGGTGTCACTGATCAACTTATTAATACTAACCCTACTAGGTTTCAACAAATAATTTCCTTTTACCTAAAGTTAGGACTAATTATGGAAAATTTACTACCGTGATTGCTGGCATATCTCATTCAAATTTCTTACCGTGTGAAATTAAATATCCACTATTGTTCACACATTTAATCATCGTATTAAATCTTATTTAAATTTCTCGCTGTCTAGTCAACAGATCTAGAGAGCAATATTCTAGTTTTTGGTTGTATATTGTATTATGTAACTAAGTTGATATTCTACATATTTTGTTTTCATTACAGATTTTATTGTTACCGTTGCTTTTACTTTTATTGCCACCGTTGCTTTCAGTAGGTTGTATCTTAACACTAGTTACGTACTTCACTGCTTCCCATTATTAGTTATTCTAACCCACTTGTTTTTTTCCAGGAGGTCCCCGCGACAGTCATGTACTATGGGGCCTCCTGCTGTAATAAATTTAGCGTATTCATCTTTTTCACATGTATTCCTGAATAAAATTGAATTGAATTTGCAGGAGGTTGTGCAATTGCGGTCCTCCTTGCCAAAACTCTATATAATTCACTTTGAGCAAAGAAAACGTGACGTTCTGCATTATTTACAATAAAATAATATATAAAGGGTGTTTTCAAGAGAGCATTATATATCGGAACTGCACATGAAATAAAACGGTGCTTTGACTGCATGACTTAATTTTTTTATGTTTGAAAGAGAAACGGGAAATGTGCTGCGCTGACAGCATGTGCTTAATCTTGAAATATTGACAATATTTCATAGCAGAAGCAATTTCTGCGACGGAAGTTCAGGGTCTTTGATTTTCAGGATGTTTTGAAGTATTTTTTTTTTGTGCAATGTTTGCTGAAAGTGGCTCGCCGTCTCTGAGCCGAAAGTTTCAAAGCTGCTATCTCTAGCAATATAGCTCCGACATTTTTAAGAAAAATGATGCATTTCATAGACTGAGCTATTGAATTATCGCACCGTTTTTTTTGCGCTGGAATGCATAAGTTCCAAGGTACTGGTCAATACTTTACGTTATAAGAAAATTAATGCTTGAGCCCCGAAGTGACGCCTTGTCAGCTTGTTGTGAGTAAAGTGCGGATTCTGCAGCAACCTTCTGCCATGTGTTGAGTCACCAAATGCCGGAAATTAAAGAAGAGTGATTCCAACGTGGTGTGACGACATCGAGAATATCTCTTGTTACGGACCTACCTAACGTGGTAGAGCTGCATTGGTTAAACATAAAATAGTATGCTGTGAGCGCTGACATACTTTCAGTAAAAGATCTTTCAGGTCTGGTTCGGCGCGTCGTATGAAATGTAAACATAGAACACTATAATTTCTACTTTCATCTCCAGTTACAGTGTCTTTTTTTTGTATTTCTTGCACGGCTGAATAATGCACTCGTTTTCACAATTCATTTAGAAGAATTCGCGTTTCAGCTGAATTCGATTGTCTTTTTTAATTCACATCTTCATTTGTCCGCTTTCCGATCGATGACAGAAACCGATATGTTGAGTGGAGGCTAGACCGTTGCCCAACACAATAGAGGCACCAGTCGCCCGTAGACCTTGAGGTAAAGAAACATATTTTTTGTCTTCACTGATTTCGTTTTCAGACAAATCGAATATCGATTCTTGCAAGTCCATTCTTCTGCAGCAGATGTCCAAATGGTTTCGAGGATGCATGAATGGGTACTCTTGCATTGTTGTCTTAGTGGGAATATTATACGGCAGCACGACTAACATTAAGGATGGTGAGACAACAGAGACAGGGTGCCAATAACGCTGCAGCAACACCGCCGAGCCATTGACCAGGTGACGAAAGACCTCTGGCATATTTTGCTACCTCGGCTTCGAGCACTTCAGCCCGTCATGAAAAAGATGAGCCCCTGCAAAGCGGTCCACGTTAAAGGTGACGACGATATACCGGCGGACATGCTACGCTGCCTCAAACAATGTTTTTTGCACTCTGTCTGTAACGTCGCCGCGAGGCGGCTTCGTGGCCCTTTCCCTTCCTGTTGTGTTGCTGACGTTCGACACGGACTGATGATGGGTGGGAGCTCATCAGTGTGAAGAACTTGACGAGAAATGTGAGCAGAAGGGGGGGGGGGGGCGGTGTGCCTGAGGAAAGGGAGAAGAAAAGTATAGTTTAGTTTATAGGCCTTAACGTCCCAAAGCGACCCAGGCTATGACGGACGTCGCAATGGAGGTCCCCGGAAATTTCGACCACCAGGGGTTCTTTAAAGTGCACTGACATCGCACAGTACACGGGCCTCTAGAATTTCGCCTCCATCGAAATTCGATCGCCGCGGCCGGGGTCGAACCCGCGTCTTTCGGGCCTGCAGCCGAGGGCCGTAACCACTTAGCCAACGCGGCGGCTTAGTCTGACGAAAAGCTCCGAAGGGAGCGTGTGCGTAGTTACTCTTACTTGAGAGAGAGTGGTGGCGTATTTGTTTTTTATTTGGGTTGTGTTGTTAACGAGACTCTGGGTTCGAGGCTAAACCCAACTCACGGGGTAGTCCTCATCTCGCATGACATTTTTGATTGGAGAATTGATGCGTAGGGCGGGCCACTGAAAATGACCGCCCCTATGCCTTTCTGATTAAGGGTTTAAAAAGAGCAAGTGAACGGATGAAGTCCAGTCCAGTCTGAGCTGGGAGTCCATGCTTAGCATGTAACACGGTTCTACTTAAGCTCTAACCCGTCGGGTACTCGATGAGTATAGTAGCGCAAGGTTAGTTCTTTTGTAAATTAATTTCTCCTTCCGGTTTTGCTCTCTGTATATGTATGCTGTAAATATATGCTCTGCTCTCAACATCTACAAACACGCCTCCTGTTCATATTCCACGCCGAAGTACACTAGAGGAAGGGTTCGTAAACCTTCCTCGAAGAAACGACCACCTGAAATTCTACTCCACTGTTACAAAAGTATACAGTCTACCGCGTGCTGAACCGAACGATATGACAAACAATAAACTTTTGGAGCAGATGGTACGTTTGTTATGCACAGTGATGGCTTATTTTTTAGCTATCATGGCTGCTCAGCGTTCATAAACAGCAATTTTTCTTCACGTTCAAGCTACTTTGCTTTCCTCAAGCTTTCGCATGATGTCTGCATGACACCCTTCCACCACATTCAATGCTACCATTGTGCTTGGGTTGGCGCGTCGTGGACAAAACTGCATGACGTAGGAGCAAACGTATGTCGATCGGGGTACTTCCCTTTAATGTTTCATTTGGCGCCCAATCTAACTTAGCTGTAGAAATCTTACACCTAGTGACATAAGAGAGCATTCAAAGAGAATTTTGAAAGAATGTTACTGCTTTTATACCCAGAGCGCGCAGATTTTGCATAAATAGCGAAATATTCAGTATGCAGTATGACCTTACCATCTTTGATTAAACTGAAAATAATTAGGCTGTGTTGCTATGACATTTAATTTTTTTCTTCTGCGAGTTTATAATCAAGTTCAGTTAGGTTGGTAGAAGTATTATCCGCACAACCTACCTGCAAGTTATTCGCTTCTGACCAAAAATTCAACTAGCCCTGAGCATAAAATAACAAGAGAGCAAGAGCCAGAACATACGAAAGCAGGGAGTTCACTTAAACATCCCGTTTTCTACACATAACCACTATAGGAAGATTCAGAAAGCGAAGAGAAAGAGATGAATAATGTGAAACGAAAGAATATCTTGCGTAACAGGCAATGCAATATTCACATTCGCTCAAGCAAGCACATAAATATCAAACGCAGTTTTCTGATTTCTAGTATAACTCTGAACGAGGGAGCTAAAATATCTGTGAATGGCTGCATTTTCCTGACCATGTAAAATGGAATAGCAACGCCACACAGCGGACCTTCTTTTATTAGCTCGCCTTACCTCGTCTAGCCTTACTCGAACCCCATAAACACAAATGGCACTCTTGTGAATGGACATGCGCAATCTCTTTTGTTCCTTATGGCTCAATCAACACAGGACGACTAAACTAAGAAAAAATCCTAATAGGCCCTATTGCGCTTTTAGGACTCCATTAAATTCAAAAAGGACGAATTTTTGAAGTCTGCGAAAGGTTCCCGGAATCAGTTGCTTTGGCACCGAGCTAAGTGATGTTCGAGCGCAATTGCTCCAGACAAAAGAAGCGCTTCGCCAGCAACTTCCACGCTGAGTGCTGCGCTTCTTTTTCCTTTCAGACTCTGCGTTTCTTCATGTCTTCTTCCCCTTTGGCACGATCCTCTTTTTACATAGTGGCCTGTATTTTCTTTCGCTTTTTTTCCGTGAGGCAGAACGCAGGTATAGCAGAGCGGAAGTCGATGAATCGACGCCTCTATGCACAAATTTGATTAGGTTGACCAGGCACTCTGGAGCCATCCACTAGCTAGAATTATTATCATCGGCAGCGCTCGGATAGATTAGGCAAAATCAAGAATTGTTCGTTGCTTCTTTATTTTTTCACTTCCTTTCAGTTAAACGTCTTGCTTTCAGGCTTGGCTACAGAACTCTTGGCTTCAATATGCGTAAACAGCTGCCTTTTACAGCGATGTACTTAAAAAAAGTATTGCTCTCTTTGTTTCATTAGCATTCCGGTTGGTACTACAAGAGAAGGACTGTTGCCTTAGTACAAGCATCCTAGATCCCCGGATTCAAGGAAAAGCGAGAGTTAGGAGAAACAGAGACGGTGATGTCATTTATTCAACAAGCATGCTTTTTGGTCACATCCGGGAGTGCAAATCAGGACTGCAGAACACTTATGCTGGTCTCGCACACGTTGTCGGCATCAAGGTGAGCAAATAGCCCAGTGGTTTTACTCAAAGGCGTTCTGTAAAGGAACAGATTTGGAAGGTGCTACAAAAAAAATTGTACAAGTACCGAAACAAGGTCATGTTTACGTGCATCTCACGCTGCTATTGCCCTATTGCTGAGTAAAATGCATAAATTACTTGAACAAAGATTGCTATCAGTTTGTACTTGACGTTCCTCAAAGAGTCGTATGTTTAAAGCAGTTTAAAAAGGCTAAAATATGCCAGTTGAACCGTATCAATGTTTCATTCACTCCTGCGAGCGCGTGCATATATTTCCTCAAGTCGCATCTGACATGCGTGGTACCCGTTTTGATACAGCATATCAGGAATTTTTCGCCGTTTAAATGAAGCTCCGTAGGTCCATGAGCGATAAGTAATGTCATTTCGTCGTGATAGAAAATGAAACGAAGCCCCTCAGGCCTAAGATCAGAATTTGAACACAGCAATGTTTTGTCTCTCCTGCGCCCTCCCGGCTCTGCGCTGTCCTCACCTACAGTTCCGAAATGGGGTGAATCATTCGCAACCATCACGGACTTTTGCAGATCCATTTTCATGAAAGTGAAGACGACATATACAACATCTTCAACTGGCGCGGAACTCGCAGCCTTGCGGGCTGCGGTAGAGTTCATCAGTCAGGAACCTCCACATGACTGGACGGTTTTCACCGACTTTAAAGCAGCCCTTCAAGTCCTGCAAGCTGCGCTACGCTGCGGGTCGCAGGAACAACTTGTTGCTGAGATCCGTCTACTGTACCACGGCACCGTTTCCAAAGGTCACATCATTTTTCAATGGCTGCCGGGACACTGTAGTATTAACGGTAATCACCAGGCCGATGCGGCTGCGCGTTCGGCTCACAACGACGGACTTTCAGTGAGGATCCCAATATTAAGACCTGACGCAGCGTGTGGGCTTCGCCCTTTGGCGCTGGAGCTCACACTTTTAGCGTGGAACACGGGAGAGTTTTGCAACCTCCACCTCAAGGCACTGGACCCTTGACTGCGCCTTCGTCTTCTACGTAACTTAGCACGTCGCGACGCAATATTGTTATGCCGTTTATGGATCGGCGTTGCTTTTACCAACCACTATGCTTTCCGGATGGGGATGGCCGACAGTCCTGCCTGTGAAAGCTGCGGTTGTGAGGAGACCATCGCTCATCTTCTCTGTGAGTGCCCTGCATTTGCGAGTGCAAGACATACACTGTGTTGTGCCCTAGACCGCCTCGATCCTCGCCCAATAACAGAGCAAAAGATCCTCGGTCCGTGGCAACAGCAGTCGACTGCCCTCAAGGCATACAAGGCACTCTTTGCCTACTTGAGAGCGACTGGATTAAGTGACAAATTGTGACAGCGTTGTGCATGTGAGTGTGTGTATGTGTTATGCCTTTTTCCCCTTCTCTCTTCCTCCTTTTAACCCCCTAATCCCTCTTCCCCAGTGCAGGGTAGCCGACCGGAACCCGTTTCTGGTTAACATCCCTGTTTTTCCCTCCTCCTCTTTACCTATCTATCTATCTATCTATCTATCTGTCTGTCTATCTATCTATCTATCTATCTATCTATCTATCTATCTATCTATCTATCTATCTATCTATCTATCTATCTATCTATCTATCTATCTATCTATCTATCTATCTATCTATCTATCTATCTATCTATCTATCTATCTATCTATCTATCTATCTATCTATCTATCTATCTATCTATCTATCTATCTATCTATCTATCTATCTATCTATCTATCTATCTATCTATCTATCTATCTATCTATCTATCTATCTATCTATCTATCTATCTATCTATCTATCTATCTATCTATCTATCTATCTATCTATCTATCTATCTATCTATCTATCTATCTATCTATCTATCTATCTATCTATCTATCTATCTATCTATCTATCTCTCTATCTATCTATCTATCTATCTATCTATCTATCTATCTATCTATCTATCTATCTATCTATCTATCTATCTATCTATCTATCTATCTATCTATCTATCTATCTATCTATCTATCTATCTATCTATCTATCTATCTATCTATCTATCTATCTATCTATCTATCTATCTATCTATCTATCTATCTATCTATCTATCTATCTATCTATCTATCTATCTATCTATCTATCTATCTATCTATCTATCTATCTATCTATCTATCTATCTATCTATCTATCTATCTATCTATCTATCTATCTATCTATCTATCTATCTATCTATCTATCTATCTATCTATCTATCTATCTATCTATCTATCTATCTATCTATCTATCTATCTATCTATCTATCTATCTATCTATCTATCTATCTATCTATCTATCTATCTATCTATCTATCTATCTATCTATCTATCTATCTATCTATCTATCTATCTATCTATCTATCTATCTATCTATCTATCTATCTATCTATCTATCTATCTATCTATCTATCTATCTATCTATCTATCTATCTATCTATCTATCTATCTATCTATCTATCTATCTATCTATCTATCTATCTATCTATCTATCTGTCTGTCTGTCTGTCTGTCTGTCTGTCTGTCTGTCTGTCTGTCTGTCTGTCTGTCTGTCTGTCTGTCTGTCTGTCTGTCTGTCTGTCTATCTATCTATCTATCTATCTATCTATCTATCTATCTATCTATCTATCTATCTATCTATCTATCTTCAATTTGCAGATATATTTTTTTTGCTCTCATACTTCGAGCACATCAGTCAGCTTTTAGCGCTCAGTTTTTATTTGCAGAAAAATCACAACATCCTGCGGGTGGCAGAGACTAAAGGCATGGTTGCCTGACGAGGTCTCTGCCCCCGTAACAAAAGGAGCAGCCTACAGCAGCACAGCAGAGAGCTGGTATAAAAAAGAGAAGCTGCGTTACAGATAGTACACGCATACCTACAGCATATGGCTGTACTTGTGCACTATAGACAGTTTTTATATCACATTAAAGATTCACTCAAATATCACAAAAAACGTCAAAAAAGTGAACAGTTGAAAGTAAAATTTACATTTATCATTGGTACTTAACAACCTCAACGGAAAACAAAATTGCCCGTAGTTCACGTTTGAAACACTTTCTGCGCAGGCAGAAATCTAAAGTAGAATCACAGTTATTTAACATGTTTATTACTTGGTATTGCAGATCTTGTTTCCCATAATTTGTTCTGACTTTTTTATTTCTGCGTTTGGGGTTACGAATATCATAATGAGACAGAACCGGTGTGTAAACTCTGTGAAGTTTCTTTTCATATATTTGCTGTCCCAGTATCCATAAATAGACTTTACTTGCTGGTAAAACATCAAATCTCGGAAAAAGTGGTTGTGTCGACAACAATCTAATATGGCCGGTGTGGTTTACAAAAACTCAGATGACACGTTTTTGCAGCAGTTGTAGCCAATCATAGTTCCTTTTTGTCGATGTTCCCCAGACCAGAATGCCGTACAAAAGTTTAGAATAGAACAGGGAGTAATATAGTGATTTCTTTAGCCACAGAGGTAGAAGAGAAGCTGTTTTTCTAATACATTCAACAGACTTCGCGAGTTCGGACCGCAGATGATTAACATGAGGGGTCCAAGACAAATCTTCACTAAACCATACCCCAAGGAACTTTTGCACACTTACTTGTTCTAATATATGTCCTCTGTACTGTAAGTTAATTATTTTTTATGCGTATTCACTGGCTTAAATATCATGTACTTCGTTTTTACTGCATTCAACTGAAGTTTGTGGTGTTGCAACTATGTGGATAAATCATTTAAATACAGATTGACCGATATCTGAATTTCATACAGTTTTCTACCTGAAAAGAATAAACTAGTCTCGTCTGCAAACATGGTTATTGTGGGTGTTCTTTGTAGCTCCGCTATGTCATTCACATACAAAAGGAAAAGTAACGGGCCTAATATCAAACCTTACGGGACACCTATTTTAATTTCAAGTTGTTTTGATGTAGTACAGTCTACATTAACAAACTGACGCCGAAACGATCAATAGCCCTTCATAAGGTCCAATGTGATGCCTCGAATCCCATAGCAATCTAATTTTATAGCTAATATTTCGTGGTCAACGGAATCAAAAGCTTTGCGTTGATCAAGAAATATTTCTAAGGTGAAGAGCTGATATTCAAAATTTCTGATTATTTGCAGCTTGATGGCAAGAGCCTCCTGAGTTGTCTTATATTTCTGAAAACCATACTGCGAGGGCGATATTATATGATACTTGGTTAGATATTTTGACAGCCGGTTATTGATAGACAATTCGTAAATCTTTGAAAACACCAGTAGCACTGAAATTGGTAGGTAATTCGTAATATCGTCAGTTCTACCTCCTTTGTGTATTGGAAAAACTTTGGCCAGCTTTAGTTTATCCGGGAAGACTCCAGTAGAAAACGTGAGATTAAAGAGATAGGCTAGGACAGGGCTGATTATTAATGACACTCGTTATACAGGTTCAACTTTAAGTTCATCAAACCCATTTGTGACAATATTTTTTATGTGTATTATAAGACCATTGATTTTTCTTTCAGTAACGGCTTCCAAAACGAATGAATTCACTCGACGAGAAGGCCAATAGTTCCCACTTTGTTGAACAGACGGCTGAGGTACGGCTGCATTAATGAAATACTCGTTAATTTCATCTGCTAGCATCTTGTCTACTATGAAGTCATTGATTACTATTTCGTCAGCCTTAACCGGTGATGGGTTTCTGCCAGTAAGATTATTCACCTGCCTCCAGATATTTGCCGGAACTGTTCTTATCCTGGCAAACATTGTTTCATGATATGCAAGTTTGGCTTTCTTGATATCAGCGTTTATTTTATTGCGATATTTTTTTAAATTCTTTGAACAAGTCGCCGTCTTTAGATTTTATGAATTTGTTTTTATGAATTTTTCTTCGCAATGCGTTTTAGTAAGGCGGAGTCAATCCAGGGCTTTTTAATTATCCGGTTGCATTTTTAATACTCCCTCAGCGGAAATGCATCATTGTAGCAACTAAGAAAGACCCGAAGAAAAATCTTGTACGCAGAATTTGCATCCTGCTGTAGGTACACATTTGACCAGTCAGCCCGCTATATTAAAAAAATGAAAATAGCTTAAGGAGGAGTCATTCGCCACCTATATTTAAACATGCTGCGTTTATAGTTGGTGGCTAGGTGTGTTGTGTGGCAAAGGAAATGGGCAGATGGTCACTGATGTCGCATGATAATACCCCTGCTTTATAATCTGACGCATTAGGGTTTGAAACAGATATATCTATAGAAGTAGAACTTTGTGACGTAATTCGGCTTAGCATGGTAATAGCATTTTCGCACCCATAAGAGGATAAGAGATTCATCAAGTCGCGCGCAGAAGAGTCGTCAGCCAACGTGTCGATGTTTACGTCTCCCAAGAGAAAGAATTGCTTATTAGCAATAATACAATAGATTATTACATTTTCTAAATGCTGTAGGAAATTCCGCTTGTATCCAGTTGGTGGTCTGTACAGGTCAGCAACTAAAAACGTGCTGGTTTCCACCGTTCGGCACTCTATATTCCTATTCATAACTGTGCACTCTTCAACAATATGATATGCGTATTTTCGTTGTAGATAAATAATCAGGCCACCACCTCTACAAGCTCTGTCTAATCGTAGTGACATGTAATCAGTTAAAGTAGGGGAAGGCTCATCTTTGCATAATCATGTTTTCGTGAACATGAACGCATCAAAAATAACTTGCAAGGATTTTGGCCAAATTTCCAGCTCATCTTTATCGTTCCTTACGCTACGGACATTCAAGTGCAATAAGGGAAAACTTGGGTGTAAATAACGAATATTCGATTTTAGTGTGAACGATTTAGTAATGAAAGAGTCTGAGTTGAGTATCATACTGATTAAATGAATAGCCCAGCCAACAAAATGACGTCTAAGATTATTTGATGCGGGCGATATCATCTTTGTTTGCAATTCGAATGGCATCGGTCTGTTCATCTTTCCTTGCCAAAATTTTACACGATCTGACCCAGATATACTTTCATCCGGCCTTTTTCTTTTCCGCCAGGGTAGCACCAAGAACTTGCTTGTTCTGTCGTGTTAAGTGCTCATTCACGTAAATGACAGTGGTGCCTGTGCCCTCAAATCCCACATCTTCAGATGACAGCTTCTTTTTTTTTTTTTGACTTGGCAAGGAACGTGTTGCGCTTGGTTCGCGATATCTACCGTACAATGATGTCCTTTTCCCCGGGGGCCGTGGGCACTCGAATGCAAATGTCGATATCAGTATCAGTTACCGATTCACCCACAAGTTCACCTATCTTTTTTATCATTGTGGTCGAGTCGAACTGCTCTGGCACACACCTAATTTCCAGGGTATTACTTCGCTGATAATATTCGATAGCTTTTTGATGATGTCAGGACGGCGCGAAAACTAGAACAAAAGAGGCACACGTGTGTTCGTGTGCCTCTTTTGTCCTAGTTGCTTTCGCGCCGTCAAGACATCATCAAAAAGCTATGCACCAACTAGCCCCAACCAAAGCACTTCTTGAGGATATTGTTCGAGCTCGTTGACTTTCTTTTCAGGTCCCCCGTTTTCTGCTTTGAGATGTTGATTCTGAGCTGTTAACGCTTTTATTTCTTCACGTAACGCCTTGATATCGCCAGCAACAGCCTTAGCTTTATCACAGGTGCAGCTACAGGAGCGCAGACTATCTTTTATTTCTCTCATTTCAGCACGCATTTCCCTGCGAAAGTCAGAAAACGCACTTGCGAGTCACTTTTCTTCTTTTTTGCCATCGTGTGCCCACGTCAAAAAGTAGTCAAAGCCCTCAAAATATATTTTTTTCGCTTGTCCGGCAGCAGTGCAACAAGTAAGGTAATTACTATAACGTGTCAAGGTCGTTTGTTCTTACTTGTAACGATATACAGGGTCACTTACTCGCCCTGCTCGCTGCGTGCACTGCTGGTGGACTGAAGAGCGAAGCAGGGATTCCAGGCTTATGTAGGCAGCCGGGAACGCTGCTCCGTCAGCGCAGGCAGAGATGAGGAGGCGCCGTAGGGCTCACTGGCGTCACGGTGACCAAAGGGCACAGGCAGTCCGCTTCGTTGATGGCCAGCCGCAGCGTTGATCCAATGCCCCAAGAGACGTGTGGCTGTAACGATATACAGGATCGCTTAGTCGCCCTACTTGCTGCGTGCACTGCTGCCGGACTGATCATCAAACCAGATGCCAGCAGGCTGCGCGAGCCGTTTGGTTTGACGCCAGTGATTACATTTATAAGTTTACTTTTACGAACAGTTCTATTGAATATTGAGGCTTGACACAAGCGAAGAATTTTTTATGGCGGGTGCAGGCCGAGCGGAGAAGAGTAGGTGAGTGGTGCTTCATGAATGTGAAGGTGGATGGTTGCAATCACCGAGCAATCGAGGCGGTGTAAGGAGGTGGCTTGTGGGTGCTCCATTTTCAAGGCAGGTGGCTCTCAGACTACGTGCTGGAATTTTATTTCGCCCCATAGCCATTGCACGTAGCACACCATGGGCCTTTGTGTAAATGAAGTACAAAAAATATGGCAGGCGATCGCACGTGCAACAGCCGGAGGGTGCTGCGGAGGAGGCACGTTCTTTATGAGGTCGGATGTTCAGTTGCCATTTCTGAGGAAGAGCAGGCGGAAAAGACTTTATTCAACGACAGTATTAGTGCCCTGTCAGAAGTAGGACCTTCTTGGCTACGGCCAGCTGACCGTGTGCTAAGCCCGAGAGACGCAAATGACTCCAGGAAGTAGACGAAGGGCTAGGGAAATAAGGAGAGGTAATGGCAGTGTACGTGAGTACAGAATGTGCTTCCTGTCTGCCCTCTTCTCCGGACAGTCCGGACAGTGAGCTTTGACACGTCATCCGAAGTTGCGGAGCATTAGTGGAGTGAGGAAAGTATGTTACTTCAAACTATGCGAAGGACGTGTCCTTGTTCTATGTTGAGTGGAGGGTGAGGATGATGTAGAATTGCGCGGTTTTCCTTGGTGTCCTGCTATTTGCTCTATGTGTGTTGCGGCATCTTAACTAACATCGGATTTATACAGGAAATCAGGGGCGCACGGGTATTAATGTCGCTGTTTGTTCCAGGAAACCAGTGCGCCGCTGTGATTGCAGGAAGCGTCAGCGCTAAACAGCCACCACCTCCGCAGCATATAAGCTCGCGTCTCACGCAATTTCGTTCCTTGGCGTCAGTTTCTCTGTCTAAGCTTGGCGATCAAGCGGATCGGCGCCACTGGCATTTGGCTTCGTTGTCCCTGGCTTTGGCCCAAAACCAACGGAAACGAAGCCAGGTGCCAAGCTATGTCAAGAACCTGAATAGAAAGAAAAGTGAAAGAAGAGGAGAACAGAGAAAATATGGAGACGTTGTTGTTGTTGTTAGCCTATCTTTTGATAGGCTAACAACAACAACAACAACAACGCGCCGCTGTCGCGAGAGAAACTTAACGAAAAAAAATTCTGCTCAAGAAAGACTCAGCATAAATCTCTCTGCATGGTTCAAGAAAGGCGCGGCCTACTTAAACTTCCTTTGTGTTTGGTTTTGTGCAGCCCGAGCTTCTAGCCCCTGAAGGCCTTGTGAAGAAAGTGGGGAGGGGGGGGGGGATCGCATAGTTCGAGTTGGGAAGCGGGCGGCACATCTGCAGCGTGTTGGCATCCGCTTTCTGAGCCGCCAGACGGAAATACTTCCTGTCTTCACGTCGGCAACGCCGGTGATTTTCCCAAATGCCTCTCTTACTGCTATCGCAGTATAAAGGGCAGGGCAACTAATAGACTGCACAATATACTAGATCTGAATACCGCGCATTTCTGATGAACTTATGAGGTTGTTTCTAATCCCGGACCACGAACTAGGCCAACTATTTGACAACAAAGCCTAACCCAAGCTTTGAACAGCAAACCTAGGCTTGTTTCACTACTTAATGTTTTTTTCCGTACGCTATATAGAGTCTTTATCGGTGATTTTTTTTATTACAGGTAAAATACCCTTCACAAATCTATATATGTCCTGACGGTTTTCGGGGAGTTCGGCAGCGCTATTCGAGGGTCTACCACCTGTCTAGAGTCGGGAGGAAGCGTTTGAAACTGAAACGAACGATGTCAGCGCTTGGACTCCCTCTTTGGGATCTTCAATCAGGGAGAGGCGGGAATACAGGGTTATGAACAAATTTCACGTCGAAATTGTGAGAATCTATCGCGTTCGAGCACTCACTACTCTGAAATGCTGAAGATGGTATTCGTGGAAATATGTTCGTGCATCCGTTTCGAACTTTCGCAGTTGCACAGTCTCGATGAAAATAAAAATGTGTTAAAATAGTCTACTTATTTTAAAGCTCTAATATCGAAGGAGAGCATACAAAAGAAGGAATAAAAGGCCTCAATAAACAGAATTACTATTGCTTCTGGCACTGGTTCATCTAGCAGGAAAGTAATAGTAAACAAGTTTATTTTGTTTTGCAGAGCTTGGGTGCTCTGCTAAATAGTATTGAATTCATCTGCCCTTCATGTCTTTATTCTTTCTAGAAACTGAAGCTCCAAATGAATTCCGTAGTGTTGCATGGTCGACTGCAAAGTGCGGCGTGTGAGTCATATTTAGCCCCAGTACCATTTCCCAGCAGTGTAGCTCTGGAGGGGCCAGTCTGCCAACTTGCAGTCAACTTAAAGGACTAGATATTGGCTGGAAAAAGGAGGTGTTATACCCTAACGAGTTTTTACAGTAATTTTTCCTTAGTCCGGAGGGCCGTTTTCCTTCCGTACTAAAGGTCACATAACGGTACTAAAGTTAATGAAAGTGGAAAAATAGCGCAACCGCCGCAGCTGCGCCGCGGCTGCCATATTTGTGCCAGCGAAGCCGACGCGCCTGCGGCCGGGCAAATTAGTCGCGGCTGTGTGACCCCAGGGCCGCTCTAATTTCGCACAGTTGTTTAAAATTTCGGGCCACAGGTATTAAGGTCTCCGCTGAGAGTGGAAGAGCAGAAGTAAAAAGCAGAATTTACTTTCTGTAAGAAGAAAATAACTGTGGAATGAAAAGTGTTACCAAAGAATTTGGGAAACGCGTTGACTTTATGTATTGTGCGGTTAAAAGTAGTGTCCCATTGATTGATAAAAAGTATATCCCATCTTGGGGAACATTCATGAACGAAATATTTAACATGCACTTATACAACTTGAGCACCAAGGCTTCTAAAATGAAGAGCTTTTTCTGCTATCGCCATCTCTACATTTAATTCGAAAAAGTACATTACGTTGTTAAACTTCAAGAGGGTTATTCTGCTCATAGACAATACTTATTGCTTGTGATTTCATTCAACTCGGGTTCGGTTCCCAAAATTATTCTGTTGCGGTCTAAAAGAAGCTAATGAAAACAGGATATGGAGCATATGTCCGAAATTGCCTTCGGTTACTTATCATGAGCACGTATTTCGCTGTGTAGGCGGGCAATATGAAAGTTACTAAAAGGGATAAGTATGCACAGACGACTAATAATTAAATGAACATAGCAGAGCTGGCGCAAGTTTATTTGACATAGTTTTTGCAAGAGCTCCTCGCATTTAAACACAGGCGCCATGCACCCAAACAACAATCGACCAGAAGGATAATACATGGTTGTTACGAAGTGCCTAATAAATATTGGCCATTGATTACGTTGGTCGTCAAGCCGTCAGTGCTATACATCGCGTTATTCGCTTTAAGACGAGATAATCTCACAACAAATCGGATGTCTTATAGAGGAATCGTTTCTTCAGCTGTACACACGGGATCAGGTGAGATTCCACCTACAATATGGAATGAAGCTATGGCTGTAATGGGTTCTGGACGGACGCCAACAATGAAAGAGTCCGGTGGCTGGCGACCAGTACGTAACCATGCGAGATATAATAAAAAAGAAAGCAATACAGTTCTGAGAAAACAAGCTGTACAAACAATACGCAAGTTCACCTCTATCACTGTGGGTCCTTCGCCGCTCGAAGAAGGCGCCATCGAAAAGACAAGGCCCAATGTGGCGTTAAAAAATTGGAGGGGACACTGAAGCTCCGCCATGAGGGTATGACGCGACAGCGCAATGGGTTAATTCCCATATACGCACAACGTCAGAAGACCTGCCAGGCGCCTTGCCGAAACGCGCGGGAATCAAGTTGCAGTCGCAGTTAGTCGGCACATCGTTCACGATAAACCCGCCGCCACGAACGCTAGGATAGCTTCCGCGCCGTAAAACCGGGCTGCAAGCCGCAAGGTTCCTGGTGAAGGCGCATTGGATATGCGCTGCGTTGTTCGCCGCTCACCGCTTGATTCGTGCGTCCCCTACGGCCCCACATCGTCCGAACGAGACGAGCGGGAGGAGCTGCCGTCACGCGCTATCTTTTGGCGCAGTGGCGTATATGGCGAGGAAGAGAAGGAGGAAGTGGTTTTAGTGGGCGCTGCCTGATGGCGCTTTGTGCGCGTCAAGCGAAGAGGAAATGTAGCGGAAACGTACTTTGCTACTCGCTTAACTGCTACTTCTCTAATTTCCATGCTCATAATTATTAATATACACAACAGTACATACCTCCAAAGCACCCTTCTAAGACAACAGCGTATTCACTAGATGCGTCTTTGTTCATTCTAAGCCATCCAGCTAGCCTGGGGGAGTTGTTAGTGTGCTCGTCGCGCCCTCCGGAGGCCTTGGTTCGATTCCCCAACTTGACCAATTTAGTACTCGGTTTTGTTTATTAATGCTTCTGAGATTTTTCATTCACGGCCCACGCCGCCGGCTGCGATGATGGCACCGGCTTTTCTGCCACACGGGCCTTTAACGCTATTGCGCTAAAAACTCCATCCTCCGAGTGCCCTGCGGTGTCGTACGTGAGAGAAACGAAGAACTTGACCGCAAAGAACAAAGCACCACAAAGAAGATATCAGTCGAAGCCTGGTATCCGAAGATTGCGAAGGAAGTGACCGAAATATTGACTTTGATTGAGTTAATGTGTTGGAAACAGAAGAAAACCCGCGAAGAACGTTCCTGCCTGAGTCGGGCTGCTCAACAGGGTCGAAAAAATGTTAATCGTTCCCTCCGAACTCTTGAGCAAGTTCAGCGATTCCCTAGACACAAAGGTTTAGCTGTTTAAAATAATGTAGCTAAATCTACGCCGCATTTGAATCAAAAGGAAGTAACTTAGTTCATTTTTAAACGTTCATTATCCTTGCAAAAATTTTGTTGGCCTTACTGTCGTTATTTATTATTGATTTTCTAAGCCGACACATGCGTGTTGGAAGTTTTCTTTTGAGATGAGGCAGGCATTATGTTCAAAGGTCACAATACATACTGCTCTTTTCTATGGCATTGTCCTTGTTAGTTTTTTTTTCACATGCAGAGCGCCATGAAGCACAAGCTCTAACCAACACTTACTTTGCAGAGTCTTGTGTTGCTCGTGGGCACAAATTTGACCCGTTAAATCCTATGCTGTCAAATAGTCGCTTGCCCTGTCACTCTTGCGCTGCAAAGGCCAAAATAGGCCTTTCCGGATTCCTGGCGGTTGATTCCCTCGAAGGCGAGGCAACTAGGCCTATTTCCTGATTCACAGGGCCCTACCACGTTAATTCAAAACGTTCAGCGCGGCAAAACATGCTCTGCAGAACTTCGAGGAAGCCATCTTTCAACTGCAACACCGGTGCCTGGAAAGCCGTGGGAACATTTATGGCAGTGTGGGGCAATCTGATCATAGTTCCAGTGACTTTAAACAGGACTAACCAAATCACTGATTCTAGCACTTGATCTTAGACAGATCTCTTTTGTGCTAGGCTTTTTGAATGAGTTCTGTTGTTTTGCTGCCCTCAGCTAAGCCACGCGGGCAGAAATGACTTCCATAGAAATACGTATACGTATACGGATCTCAACTAGTTTTTATGCCCAAAAAACCATTTCAATGAGCGCAAAAACACCTCTCCCAATGACGCGGCCAGAATCGACCACAACGCGCTCGAAAAGCGCGAATCGTGATGTGCTTGAATAAGTTTTCCTCTGACGAGCAAAAGTTAGAGATAAGAAGACACAAAAATATATTAAAAACTTAATACAGACTCTCTATTTTTGATTCACATAACACTTAGTCTGCAAAAAAAAATCTGCTCTCTTTTTTTTCTAGAAACAGAGAGAATACAGAGAGGAGGAGGAAGGGTTTAGCGAACAGACGTAGAAAACTGACTTCCAGGTGCCGAGGCGCCCCACGCGCAGCCATTAATAACTGAATCGCCTTTCAACCGCCATACGATTATCAAGAAGACTTCATACGCCGCGAGCATACGTAGCCCTTAATCCGGCGTTATTAATTTGGTGAAAGCCACAAGGCGAAGGTTTCAACACCTCGTGTCACACCGTAAACAAGCTCGTACACATCTCTAAACTATGATATTCACAGCCTCTAATTAATCATAATGTCTTAGTAAGTCATCAATCGATACCTGTTTGTTTTTCAATTTCGTGCATTTTCTTGCCACCTCGAGAGACCTTATCTTTCACGCTGAGGTACAGAAGAACTAAATTGCTTGCAATTCTGAGCTTTACATTGCTTTCTTTGTGTCACCACTATAAACTGACGCTAAGCCTTTTATGTCAGTGAGAGATTGTATTACGGGTGTTTTTCCGCCGTAAGTTATGCAGCGACAGTCTTGTTGACAGTACTGGCAGAAAAACTAATTATTCGCCATTTTTGTGAAAGCAGGCTTAAGAACCGATAGTGAAGTGCCTCAAAAATAAACCTCCTGTTATATCTGGTTCGCTGAAAAAATGCGCGACGCGAGAGACTTCTGTGTTCGGCTTCTAAACCTGCCTACGATTCAAAAACTTACATGGAAAACAGCTGTGTTTTTCTGAGGTGCCAGCGAAAAAGGGGTTCTGTACGACCTATTTTTACCTTATACAAGGTTATCCACAAAAGCAAAGCGGAGTATTTCATAAATAATTCAGCAGAGGCACTTGAGACAGCTTTGATTTTAAAATGCGAAACCATTAAAGTGCAGAGAATAGTTAGGCATTCTTTATACATACGCTATGCGCCTTACTTTAGGTTACTTATGAAGTGCTGAGTCAAACATCATGACTAATTATGCGTCATAACTACGCTACTTGCAAAGTGCTGAGCTGTGCTACGTTGCAAGAATAAATTGCTGAGTAACGATAAGATGCAGAATGATTATAGCTTACATTTGCTGTGGCAGCACACCGGCGTTCTGACATCCACCTAATTTCGTGCCATAGAGGGCAAACGGCGGACGCCGGCTTTTGAGCTGACTGGACGTATAAAACTTCTCGCATTAATATAGTACTGCTTGATGCTGTGCAAGACCTCGTCGAGATAGCCGGATTTATCAAAAACATAGTGAGACAATAACTGCTGAATAGAGAATGAGAAGTCCACTACGCTCACAAATTATTAAGTGCTAAAATGGAGACTCAAGATATTCTTTTTGATGTGGTACAAGTGAAGTTCACGTGAATCTAATAATCGAAAAAAATAGCACAGCGAATAAACATTACATTCTACGGCACCATTAATGTGGTATTATGTATTTTATTTTTCATGAGATCTCCAATGCTTTTCTTTATGTAGTGTCACGTGGTGAAGAGAAAGCCGTTGACATCTATTGAGCAGACTGAAGTGACATTGCATCCGTCTGTTTTGGGCGCTTAAAGGCGCTTCTACAAACTTGAACAACTCGAGGCTGGCGCAAGCAGCAGGAGTGGTCAGCCGTAGTGGTCGTAGAAAACAATCACCTTAGCTCTCTACGGCTACGGTCGTTGCAGCTGCGATAATTCGAATTTAATCTCGGCTCAACTCACATCACAAACCAATATAGCTGAGTGTAGGCGTATTTCAGCATACAGAAACAAACAATGCAGGCTGCTCCCCCCGCCCCCCCCCCCCCCCCCCAAACAAAGTATCAGCCCGATGCTCAACAGGAAGGACACAGAAAATAAACATTTGAAGCTGGAACATTATTGTCAATTATGTACGTAATGTTATTTCAGGCGCAAAGCATAGGCAATTTCTAGCTGTGCGCGGCGCTCTTATGACACTGTAGCTCCATCAGCTACGACTTCATGGTCTTGTCCACTTAGACATCACAAGAATTTATGCGGGTAAAATTGGCGGTGCAAAAATTTCTTCGTTGAGTCCGCGGCGCGAAGGGCCTCCACGTCAACGCACGGTCACTGTTACATTGTATTCCTCGTTGCGTCAAGCTTCGGTGCGTGGTTCATTTATTTATTTACAATACCCTCAATCGCCGAAGCATTGCAGAGGGGAGTGGGGTGAACATTTTGGAGTGGGGTGAACATTTGTGAGGAATCTTGGCTGAAGGGTAAAAAGTTTTATATAGAAGACTTTAGGAAAAAAACTGTTAATAGCCAGACTGCAAAAACACTAGAGTAAACAGAAAGAAACCATTAAAAGCCGGACATAACAGTAGCAACAAACACCTAA
Organism: Amblyomma americanum; assembly: GCF_052857255.1. NCBI lineage: Eukaryota > Metazoa > Arthropoda > Arachnida > Ixodida > Ixodidae > Amblyomma > Amblyomma americanum. The sequence continues at coordinate 98,190,975 of NC_135501.1, forward strand.
GAATGAAAAAGTGTAGATAACAATACGTACAGCTCAAATTGGTTCTTTCTGCAGAACCAAAACATAAGAAAACACAGCCGTAGAAAAAGAGAAAAAAATACAAAACCACTTCTTGAGCATGTTATATTTATGAGGTAATGAGATTGCAAACAAGTTCAAATTGTCATGACATCGTTTGAAAAAAAGAAATAAAAAGTCGTTACAAAACTTTCAGAAAAGCTTTATCCGCTTTTGTTTGTTGATGACACGTCATCAACAAACATAAAAGCGAATAAAGATTTTCTGAAAAGGGCATAATTATTTACTTATGCGATAACAGCCGGGAGGTGGTTCCAGTCGCCGCATGTACGTGGTAAAGATGAGTAAGAGAATGTGTGTATGTTAAAGCGAATCTATCCAACCTTGTGTTTGTTGTCAACTCGTGATGAGGGATAAGCTGGTTCTAGAATGAGCAGCTTTCTTAAAGTTGAATGATGGTATACTTTGAAGAAGAGGCATAAACGAAAGAAATTTCTACGTAACGATTACCAGGGTAATGAAAGACTGTTCTTCATACTTGTTACGCATGATGTGTGATGATAGTTAAAACGAAACGCGCCGCATTGCTCTGTACAAGTTCAAGGGACGGACATAAATTAGCTTGGTTAGGGTCCCATATGTAAGCGGCGTATTCTACTTTGGATCGTGCAAGTGTTTTATAAACCAGTATTTTTAATTAAACCGAGGCCTTGCTGAAATTTCGACGTAGATACCCGAGCATGCGGTTAGTGTTGCAACTTACTGAATCAATATGCGGTTGCCACGATAATGTTGAGGTTGTGAGCCGACCCAAGTACCGTTACGATGATATGGCTTCCAGTTCAGTGTTATTCAGGGGGTACTTTGTAAGATGAGTGCAGCGACGTGATACACGCATTAACCTGCATTTGTTAGTGTTAAGCTCTATTTTTTTCACAATTTAAACCAATTTGCAATGCGGTCAATGTCCAACTTTAAAATTTCTATATCAGTTTCATTGCAAACTTCCCAAGAAACAACACAGTCCTCAGCGTAAAAATGCATCGAAGATGTCACATAATTAGGAAGGACATTAACAATTATGAGGAAAATAACAGACCTGAAACAGAACACTGAGGGAAACCAGATATTACTTTAGTTAGGTTTGAATCCTAGCCCTCTAATGTTAGGTATTGGCAGCGGTTAGTAAAAAAGCACTCAATCCAAAAAGAAGTTGATGGCCTAAATTGAAAAGATATAGCTTAAACATTAGTAGCTTATGGTTAACGTTATCAAAAGGTTGAGAGAAATGAAGGAAAATGATATCGATATCAGGGTGTTTGTCGAGAATTGTGTGTAAACGATGTGTAAACACCCAAAATTGCGTTGCACAGGAAAATGAACGTATGAATCCATGTTGAGCATGTGTGATAAATTGAGTTCTCTTCCTAGAAGTTCAAGATATGCTAATGCCGCACGTGCTTCAATTTTTGCAAGGAATGCATGTTAATCATATGGGCCTGTAATTTACAGGTGAGTGTTTGTTACCTGATTTGTACAACGGAACCACCTTCCCGGTCTTTCATTGCAAGGGTAGTTCACCGCATTCATGAGACTGCTGAAAATTTTTTGCCAAAAAAACAGATGCCCACATATTTGTTTGCTTCAGAAATTTCTTATTTATGTTATCGGGCCTTGAAGATGAGATTTTCAAGGAATCAGTTACTTTTGCGATGCCACCACGATCAATAATTACTAGGTGATGATGATGAAAACGTTTATTTAAGGGTACAATGACTTAGATTAAGGGAAGGATGATCGGCTCCGTAGTCCGGGACACCGTTGGTAAAAGGCGCTGCCCATGCTCTGGCGACGAGGGATCGGTGTTTCTCGATGTCCGAGCTGGACAGGGCCGTCTCCCAGCCCTCCGACGTTGGCTGATTTATTATGACTATACTACTATTATCCTGACAAGCCCATACTAAATGGTATAAGTTTTCTTTGTGGCCGCGAAATTTGCACTGTGCCGAAAAGAACTCAGGTTATTGGCGTGAAGCGTACCCAGATTATTAAACGGCAGAGTTTGTAGCCTTCGAAGGTGACATTCTTCTGATTTACAAAGACCTCGCGGGCCTCGGGACTGTCTTCCTTTCAAGGCGCAAATACTGTAATATCTCTGAATAAGTTGTTAAAGGAAAGGGGGAGTCTCAATCAGTAAGAGAGGACGTAGGAGCATTCCGGGGAAGAAAAGCTCGGGCTGAAGCGCGTGCGCGCTCGTTTCCTTCAACTCCCTGGTGACCTGGTACCCATGTTAGGTCCTTCAGTGCAGCTGAAGTCCTACATTGACTCACAGTTTTGTAGGCTAGCGGCGTGATTCTGCCAAGCGTATAGTTTCTATAAGCCGCCTGGGAACATCGGAGAACACTTGAAATCTTGAAATTCGTCCGAAACTTGTTCTACAGACACGGACGAAATATATTCGAGAATAGAGTATTCAGGACACAAGGGCATTCATCAGGCGGAATTGACTCTCAAGAATAATTGTGAAGAAAAACTGCTCTGTTATATTTCATGTTTACAGTGGACCAGAAGTTTTTTGATTGTTTATAAACATGTTCGACAACGTGCTGTTAAAGAAGTGATCCTTGGCATCCACGATTGCGTCAGCGTACTCTTTTGAAACTTAGAAATAGGAATCCCATCGATGATGCGTAGTTAGAGCTTTAGCTGAATGAAAGAGCCGCTTTTTCTTGTTAGAAAGGCGGGCGTGTGTTCTACTAAACCAAGGGGTTCCAAATGCTAAGCCGATTGCCGCGTTGCGAGCTTCTTCCATGCGCTGCAGGTAGCCAGTGACATTGACCTTGTCCTTTGCCTCTCTGCTGTCGGAGAGCCTTACAAGCCTCATCATTCCTTCTCGTCATACCATCATCCTTCTATCAAACCCTCCCACATACCTGTATAAAGTAGTTATCATCATGTAACGCATAGCTCTGTTTAGCCAGCGCCCTCCCCTTTACACGGTAATCACCGTCCGATTGGTGTCCATGGCAGCCACCTTTCCGTTGTGCATTCAGCCATTCTACCTATCCGTCCACGTCATCCTCTTCCTTACAAGGTAACCAGCCTCCGGTTACGCCAACTACTACTACTACGGTGGCAGCAAACGCAGGGAACCGACCTTTAAACTCTGTCACTGGAAAAGCGCCCGTTCGTCACCAACATATACCAATACATGCAAAACCAATGCCGTCTTGCCGACTGTGGACTCAACGCTTTAGTAAAATGTGTGGCCTGGGGCTGACGGCTATAGGGTATGCCTGTTCTTTTCCTCAACACGGCATGGACAGAAACTAATGGCAGTGACTGTGCTGCGAAGTGCCCTGAGTAATTTCGATGAGTGCACGCTCGGCACTCAGGCAAGCTCATTTGTTCACAGGCAAAAACAGGACAGGCATGTACAGCAGCAATAGTGCCGAGGGGTCGCCTAATTTTTGGAGCTCTAGCGCACTCGGATTATCTGAATGCGTACCGCCACAGAACCTCCTTCCGAAGAACAAGTATTCGTTGCGCTGTTGCCGTTATCCGGCCCAGTTCATAACTCTGGCAAGCCCCTCGCGAGTCAGATATGATGAATTTGGATTCAGCGTGGGAGGCGGCTAGGGCGATTGCTACCTCCTCCGCGTGGGTTGTGCTAAGTGCCTTAAATGTGAGACCGTTCACCTGTCTTCCCTCGTGAACGACTGCGGCCGTGTACCATCCTCCCCTGGAATGATCTGGGGACGCAACGTCTACATAGAAAACGCTGTGTTTGGAGCCATAATGGCGGTGCAGGGCATTCGCCTGCTCCTGACGCCGTCCATTGTGGTTCTCTCTGTCCATTTTGGTAGGAACGGGTCGAACACGGAGGGCGCCTCTCTATAGTTCTGGCACTCGTACCCTTTCCTCAATGTGATGGTTATGTTGTATATGTAGCCGACCCAGTAGGCGACGACCGGACACGGTCTGGGCAAGACGCATGTATTGATTAGTTAGGTGCGCCTCGCGCAGCTCCCAAAAGGTGTTCACCACCTCCAGTGCAAGAAGCCTCGCATTTGAGGTAGAGATCGGGAGGTCGAGCGCCCTTTGATCATCTTGCGGAGAGTAACCTCCAAGATGTGTTCGTCATGCATGCGCAAGTGCAGCTATGGATTCGAATATAGAATTCGACTCCATAGCTCCATGGACTCCATAGTCGAATATAGAATTCGACGCGTCACAAAAGCATGGGCGAGTCGAATCGCATCTCTACTTCTGAGGCCCCCACGCTTGTTGGAGACGCTGCGGACCATGCGGCCCACTTGATCGCCAACTTTGTGTAGCTTGGCTATGGTTGTGTCAGCGCGACGGTTCTGGTGAATAAATAGTCCGAGGACTTTAATCTCTGGCTTCGTGTATGGCTCCGCTAGCCAGAGAGAGAAGTATTGGGGTCTTGCATCTCTGCGAGGGGCCGAGATGTATGAATTCTGATTTTTTAGGAGAGCACTGAAGACCACAGTACGTAGCATAGCCTTCCACTACGCTCGCCGCTGTTTGCAGGCGGTCTTCCAGTTGACCAACGTTGCCCTCTGTTGCCCAAATGGTGATGTCGTCGGCATATAGCGCATGCTGTACACCTTCAACCTCAGCCAGTTGGGCAGGGAGATGGAGCATTGCGAGGTTAAAAAGTAATGGAGACAGCACTGCGCCTTGTGGTGTACCCCGTGTACCCATAGTGTAAGGACCGTGCTCCTTGTCCTGAATGCGGATAATGGCTTCGATGTCGGTTAGGAAATGTTTAATGTAATTAAAAGTGTTGTGTCTACAGTGTGTCTCGCTGAGGTGAGAGATAATGACGCTGTGTTTCACGTTGTCGAAGGCACCCTTCAAATCCAAGGCGAGAACAACTTTGTCATTATGAGGGTGCTCTACAGGCGTGAGTACTTAGTGGCTGAGTTCAAGCAAAATGTCTTGTGCCGACTTGTGAGGCCAGAATCCAAACATCGTGTCTGCGAAAGTGTTACGGGCCTCCAGATATTGGGAGAGGCGATCTCGAACTATGGCCTCCATAAGCTTGCCCACACAAGACGTTAAAGAGATGGGTCGGAGATGATCGGTATTGATGGGCTTGCCTGCTTTTGGGATGAAGGTGACAACCGCCGTTTTTCATTCTAGGGCGAGGGGTGTATCGTTTTTCCAGATTGCGTTGATGTATTCTAGCAGGGCCTGATACGCCGGCTCAGGAAGGTGGGCCAAAAGCTTGACTGTAACCTTGTCCCTGCCGGGCGCGGTACCCCGTCTCATTTTAGCAAGAGCCGCCCGCAGATCGTGGAGCTGGAACAGACGATCCAGATCCGGATTATCTCTGCCTTTATAGAGATATTCCTGTCCACAGGGGTCTTGGATTTGACACAGATACTGTTCCCGTAAAGTCTGGGCAAGTTGGTCAGTATTACCTTTGAAATTGTGAATCGCTCGTTGCAGATGTTTATGTGTTTCTGCGCGGGAATGAGTTGGATCTATCAGGCTGCGGAATAGCTTCCAAGTGTTGCGACTAGACATTTGTCTAGCAACAGAGTAACAGCGATCAACCGAGTTTGAATCGGCAAGCTGGGCAGCATACCCAGCCGCCTTCTGGGTGAGGTCGTGAATCCGCAATCGGAGTTTCCTGTTATGTTTCTGACGGCGCCACCTCTTACTGAGGCTGAACCGTGCTTCCCAAGGATGAAGGAGATGGTTGTCCACATCTGTCACCTTATCTGTTAGTTGTATTTGCTTTTCGTGTTTGTGTAGCGTTCGGAGGAGGGTGTGGGCCCAGGAAGAATAGTCGTTTTGGAGCAGACTGTACGGGGGCAGCGATTGCCAGAAAGCCGTCCAGTCTGGCAGGTGGGCCTGCGCTATGGAGCGGTGTAAGGGGCGAGTGTAAATGATAGTGTTGATAATGCAGTGGTCACTGCCAAGGGTGTCCTCGGTGTTGACCCAGTCTGCGTGTCTTATGTTGCGGGTGAGGTTGAGATCTGGACAGGTGTCTCGAGTTACGGAGTTACCCACACGTGTTGGATAGACAGGGTCAGTATGGAGAGTAATGCCCAGCGTGGAGATATGTTCCGCAAGCTTTCTGCCACGCGACTCTTCCTTGCGATAGCCCCACAAGCGACTAGGGGCGTTAAAATCACCCACAATCAGAAGGGGGTCGCGACCTGCTATCTTTAGTGCTTAACAAAAGATATCCGAGAACTTAATGTTCTTAAGTTTAGGGGGGGCAGTATATATTTAAGATGTGGACGAGTGGGTCAGTGCGACGCAGGGGGAGGACTGTCGCAATCACGTACGAAGAGGATAGATTTAGTTGGAGATCGACCTCCTGCGTGGTAAAGCCTTTGTGGACAAGAAGACAGGTGGACGGGTCCCGTTGGAAAGTGTTGTAACCTGACAGCTTCACCGCCGCCCCAAATTCCTGGAGTGCAACTAATGCTGACGTATGCTCAGAAGTGTAGAGATATAATCTCAAGTGGGCTCGTTTTTATGGTTTTTGAAACCGCGGCAGTTCCATTGCACGACAGATAAAGCCTGATGTTTTGGGGGAGGGTGGGCCTCGTTCTCACTGCCATGTTGAATTCGGGGTTGAGCTGGGCTAGACTCCGCAGCTACGGCTCCCAGGCCCTAAACTGGGAGAGACTGCGCGGAATCTTCCGCAATTTCGCCCAGGTCAATACTCCTGGTAAATTTTGGTGGACCGATAACGTCCTTTAGTGGACTACGCCTGCGGCCAAGGCGCGGGCCACTCATTTATCCATGTTTTAATGTTATTGGTGACTGCAATGGTCACCTTCTGAGTGATGTCTTCCACTAGCTTACCAAAGTTAGAAAGCTGGCCTACCAAATCGGCAAGGGTGTTTTCTACAGCCATTAAACGGCTGTCCATCGCCTTTCAATGAGGGCTCTTGCACATAGGCTCTGATTCCTCAGGGCGCACCACTGGGACCACAAGTGACGACGGCGGGGAGGGTGATTCTGCCTGCGCAGAGCGCAAAATTTTGCTTTCCGCAGCCAGCTGAGCTACCTGCGCGCGAAGTGCCGCCATTTCGCGGCGCATCTAAACGATTTCAAAGGGAAGAAAAGAAAGAGGGTTAGAGGCGGAAGAGGAGGCGACCCCAGCTCAGCTGCCTACCTTGTTCGATGGCTTGGAAGCCGCAGGCGTTGATGAGCCGCTGCCTCTGAGGTCTGGGAACTTTCCGGCCTTGAAAGCCGGAGCACCCTGGTCACGTGACGTCTTCGGTGTCGTCCTCGTTGACGGCTTCTTGGGGGATAAATGTGGCGTATTCGGGTTGGCCGGCGTGCGTTTGGTAACGCCGCGTCGCGGCGCGTCGCTGGTCACCGTGTTGCCAGCCTTGCCGCCGGAAGCACCTCCTTGCACGATGTCCGGCGACTCGGAATGCCGTGTAGCTGGAGGCCCCTTGAGGCTCCGGGCGGCGGGGGTTCCCGGAGCTTTCTGGAGGCGGCGAAATTTTTCCATTGCAGGCCTGGGAGCCCGTGAGGTGGGCTTGCCCGCAGACCATGCAAGCCGGCTTGCGCTCGTGAGGCGCCATGCCGTCGGCAGCCAACCCCACGTTTTGGCCGCAATGGCCGCAGCGTTCCTCTACAGGGCGAGGGCAGGTGTTTACCCGGTGTCCGACCGTTCCCCACCGGTAACAAGCAGGGATGGTGCGCTTGTTCTCTCACACTGGCGTGACCGTAGAGTTATAGAGGACAAAGCGCGGCACCTTTCGGCCCTCGAAGGTGACCAGCGCAAGAGATGACTTTCCGAGCTTGCGGACGAAGGCGATATCACCGTCACGCCAGATGATTTTGTCGCGGAGAGTAGCCGAGGTCTCTCGCTCGTGAACGGTGATGACTCCCCGGCAACTTCCCCGCTAAGTTTCGCGTGGCCAATGAGAGGAAGTTGACCCTCACTTCAGTTAATGGTGAATTCCCGGGCCAGCTTGTTGGCCGTGGCGACGTCGTGGGTGGCACAGGAAAAATATGTTCTGATCCCAGACGGGCCATATAGTGAGGGCCTTGACTGCCTAAGCGCCAACATAGGAGACAAGGGCTAGGCCTAGCTCAACGGGATTTAAAGCTTGCCGTAAGTCGATGGTGGCGCGTGGCTTCACCACCACAATGATGTCTTCCTGTTCGAAGCAAGGCATCCTGCGTGGAAGCCACGATGGCTTCTGTGCCGGCGGATCCCGCGCGCCGACTTCTGTAGCAGGAGAAATTCGAGCCGCCCCGTCAGTATCGGGCACGGCAGCGGAAGCCGTCTTGGCGCGTCGGCCACGCTTGCGCAGCGCGATTAACGTAAAGAGGCTCTCGTCAGAAATAGCGTCCGACGATTCCGCAGTGTCTTGAGCGGCAGCAGGTTACGGTTTCGCTCCACGACAGTGTAGACGGATCGTAGCCCCGAAGAGCGGAGGCCGCCATGTTGGCCGACGGCCGCGGGGAACCCTCGTCCAGGGTGGTATTGACGCTATCCTTCGTTAGGCTTAGCGGAGCTCCTACGAGGCGGAATCATAGATCGGGCATAACATGCCCAAATATGCTCCCACCTCGGTGAAAGGGGTGTCTTCTTGGTCCAGACAACTTTAGAAGGATGATGCCGGCAAAGTTTTCGCGCTGCAGCAAACATTTCCGACCTTCTGGACGAAAATCACAGGAGCCGATGTGGAGCGCGTTCGCCCTCTTCGCGTGTCCGCAGCGCTCTGCTTAACAGTCAGAGAACTGTTCACGGAATGAAAACATTCCCATAGTGTAAGCTTGTAGGAGGTCAGTGACTGAACACATGAAAATCTAACTGCGATTATTTCAGGTGAAAAAAAAAACACTACAATTAGGCGTTATCTTCGGCGCCGTTGGGACCGTTTGGCTTCAGTCTTTAATGTAATCATTAAAGAACGAGTTAGTGTCTAGAAAGAAAGAACGAAATGCTCTATCGCGTCGTTAGTGCGCATTCTGGTTAACATCTCACATAGTGCGCCATTACCACGTAGTGTTGTTTTGATTTCTCTTTGTTTATTCTTTATCTCGTCGGTAGCTGCCTAAGTAACTTCGTTGGTTACTCCAGTTATAAAGTAAGACATTCGAAGTAACGCCGTATGTTACAAGGCAGGCAAGGGGGTCTTCGGTAACCCGGAAGTTCTGCGCAACAATTTTGCGAAAAACACGACGAGCGCTAACGAGAGACTGTAGGGAGGCGCTGCCTCTTCCCGAGCCACATATTTTGTTGTGCAAACTTTTTACTTGGAAGTAGGTGCCGATTAGGTCTGCAAACCGTTTAGCAAAGAAATAATCAGGCAATGTTTGAGACCGAAATCATAAATTACTCGTTTTTTTCCCTTTCTCTAAGCATAGAGAGGTGGCCTAGTTGGTTCTGTGTATTATTATGAGACATGAAACATTCTTTACGTCTGCTGAAAAAGAGAAAGGCGTCAGCAGGACTCCTGTTGCGCTGCGGAAAAAGAAATTCTCTCACGGCAATTCTGTTTGGTGAGTCAGCCAGGCAGGCGATGTGGAGGTGCTCTGATGAGTTGAATGTGAGTGGTAAAATACCTTTATGCCTATGTTTTTGTTTTGGTTCTCGTTTTGGTTTCTGCAGCCTATAATAATTATGTATGGTCGCGGAAATATTTTTTAGCCCCACGTGTCATTAGTGCCTCCTATGCCCATGAAAGCCTGTTTTGTGAAATAAACCTGAGTTGAAGTCCGGAAGTCTTTCGTCCGTTGTGTCTACTGTCTTCGTACGTGTGTTTCTGTGCGCTGGAATGATGTCTCATAATTATACCTCACTTCCTCACCTCAAAATAGCCGGTAGGTGTTGTTGAGCCAGATTCAGCAGCTATAGGGAAGTCTGCAGTCTTAGAACAATTTTCACAGTGACAGCTGAAGCACCGTTCAGGATTGCGCTTTCACATTATGCAAGAAGAGAAAACGCGCGAAAGCTTGCCTGACACGCGGCGGACCAACTATTCAAAATGCCGCTCCGAAAATTGCGAAATCAAGAAGTGCAAGCATGCGAGAACATGCGTTCCATTAAATCTACGTATCGAGTCAGACTGAAAATTTCTACTCCTCTATCATGAAAACTGTTTAGCAATTTGCGTGAGCGATACTGAAGCAACAAGTTAGCCATGTGGATTAGTTGGTGTATTTCACACACAATTTCAGCAGTGAAAGTACGAGACACCAGGATACGAAGAACTGCGTTGTCCTGTGCTCTTCTGCTGGTGTCTAAAACATTCGCTGGTGGAGTTATATCTGATACTGAAGCACTTGACGGCCATAATTAATTTGGGTTCTGGTGACATTCTACATTTATGGGTAACGAGTAAGTCGTAAGTTCAATGTTCTCAAGTTTAACATTTCAGCGATAGCGTTGCAATTTCTCAGGTAACCTAGATAGAATTCTATTATTATACTGGCTGTATGTTTGCTTTATTTTAGTTCGGGCATTTTTTTCAAGACTAGTTCAGAGTGGTTCTCAAAGGGTAGATATTGAGTAACACGGAAGATTTATTTACTATAGTAACAATTTGTTATTCTTAGATGCGGTTTAGAGCTACATACTAATTGGCAATGCTATATATGGGAGGCGAATAACGCATTATAAATTAAGAGTTTTACTTGTAAAAAAAGTATGTCTATTTCTGTTCGACAGGCCTGCAGTGCAGCTAAGTTTCTGAGCGACGAAATTAACTTGGTTGTCCCACAATGAATAATAGAAAAATACCCCCCAAAGCAAGGATCCTAATACTTATAAAAATTTCAATCTCTGCTAAATGATATGTAACGGTTCGGTCTCTTGGAATACGCGTAGATCTAGTTTTATAAAATTATGCCTTTCGTTTTGTTTGTATTAACATTTTTAGAGTCCTGCATGGACAAAGTGCTCAACTTACGAAGAAGTACCCTTGCTTGGTGAATGGACTTGGCTGGACGGGAGGACGATTTTAATATGTTAATATCGTCAATGTAGATTGATACATTTGCTACTTTGTGGATATAAGCAACGTCATTTACGTAGAGGTTAAAAATTAGCGTGCCAAGAATCCCCTCCAGGGGCCCTTAGAACGCTTTCATTTAAATGTGAATTTAGTTTCTTTATTCACACAAACTGTCCTATGTTTGTGACGTTGGACTTCAAAACTTCTAACTGGAGGCCTCTTATACCGCATCTTTCAAGCTTTTGAACCAATATATTCTCATTAACAAAATCATAAGCCTGGGTAGAGTCTGGGTAGAGTGAACAAATATGACGATCGTCAAACGATTGTTACGAATGGTGAATTCCTTTTTGTCAAGAAACTCAAGCTCCATTCACATGTTATTAGAAACCGAACTGACTCATTGAAAGGAAATGATGCCTTGAAACAAACGAAGCTATTTCTTTGCAAATAACTTTTCAAAATATTTGAAAAAAATATTGAGAGAATGGCAATTGGGCGGCATTTATGGAAACCGATTTTATCACTTTGCCTTTCCAGGGCTACAGATCTTGCATTGTTCTTTCAATGAAGAGGTGTGCTTGAAAGGAAAGGTGCTTGAACTGATTTTCTTGTCGCTGTAAAAAATATACTTCAAATATGCACTAATTGCCAGCAATATGTCATGAATTACAAGTCTATTTCATCATATCTGCAAGCTGTCAGCAACGCAAGAAGTACATTACACTGTTGGAAACACTGGGGATTCACAGCGCTAGCTCGTTTGAGCTGGAGGCGATAGCTCCACGACACTTTGACACCACACTTCTAGTTAGCTCAAAAGCTGTAAAATTTTACGCGTAGCTATCATTGCTCCTCGAAGGCAAATCCTGTAGGCGTTGAAAAAGAGCCTTTAAAGCTCGCTGACGCATATTTAGCTTTCTTTTGTGACTCTTGTTTACATGTACGGAGAGTATCTCTTTATTTTTTCCCAGCGTTCGCAAAGTCACCATTTTTCAAAGCCTGTCTTTGAGGACTGAGAGGAATGTCGTTTATAAAGATACCGTAGGCAAGCGTGGTAAAAGGCTATTCTGAATATCCTGAATGGCAAGATTTTCATTAACTTTCTCTGCTCCAGGCCTTCCAACCATGAGTAGCGGCCGCACAGGGTACTCTATGTTAAGACTGTGCTTAATCTTAGCATGATATTGACACGAGGATTGGAAGTAGAAGAAGAAAGAGATCGCAGCCTCTAGAAAGAGACGACGCTGAAGTGTAGGTCCGTTTCTCTGGTGCCCTCGTTCAGCCGCTGCAGTTCCTTTTCAGTGTAACAACTGTTACACATCTGGTGGAGGTGCTGGGTGCGCTTCCCGACCTGCGTACGCCTACGAGATAAACGCGGCACTCACACCGGTCCATCAGCGCCCAAGCCGCCGCCTCCGCGGTAAGACACCTGAGTTCGGACCTCTTGACAAACCGACGAAGAAGACGCAGCCTCGACCGACGGTCGCACCGGAAATGGCCACAGACAGTAGGTCCCCGGCGCCCATCCTCTACCACACGCCGCGAACACCGCCATCTTTTCACGGCGACGTGTACGAAGATGCAGAAGACTGGCTGGACACCTTCGAGCGGGTCGCCCGCTACAACGGTTGGAGCGACGACCGTAAGCTCCATAATGTGTATTTTGCGCTCGAGGACTCCGCTAGGACATGGTACGAGAACCACGAGAGCAACCTGTCCACCTGGGTAACATTTCGTCAAAATCTCATAGCTACATTCCCCAACGCAGACCGCCGGGAGAAAGCTGAAGCTGCGCTTCGCTCCCGTAACCAGCGGACTAACGAAAGCGTCCGCATGTATGTAGAGGACATGACGCGCCTCTTCAAGCGTGCTGACCCATCCATGGCGGAGGAGACGAAACTTCGCCACCTCATGCGCGGGGTCAAGCAGGAACTTTTCGCCGGTCTTGTGCGCAGTCCACCGCGTACTGTTGCCGAATTCCTCACGGAAGCGACTACCATAGAGACGACGCTCCTGCAACGAGCCCGGCAATACAATCGGGATATAAGCACGCTTGGGCCCGCTGTTTCTTCGATGCCGCTAGGGAGTGATGCGGCCGCTTTACGGGACCTAATCAGGTCGATCGTCAGGGATTAATTACAAGCCCTCCAGCTGCCTCCCAGCGCGCCGTCTGTTACATCGCTGTCTGAAGTCGTCCGGGACGAGGTGCGCCTAGCAGCACAGCGGCAACAACTGCCTGAGATCCCAAGACAGACTGAGGTCAGAACAACCTATGCATCTGTCCTCTGCCGGGCCCCAACGCCAGGCTACGACGTGAATACCTCGACTCACGCAGCGCAGCAGTCTGGTCTTTCCCGTGTGCCTGCTCGACCAGCTTATCAGCGGCCACAGAAGTGTGAAGTGTGGCGTGCACCGGACCGGCGGCCCCTTTGCTACCACTGTGGTGAGGCGGGACATCTTTACAGGGCCTGCCCGTACCGCCGAGTGGGTCTGCGTGGTTTCGCGCCCGACGACCCTTGCCCCCGGAATGGCGAACGACCATTCGAAATTTAAGCTCATCTGTCGGCCCGTCAGAGGCCTGGGACATACGGTCGCTACGATCCTAGCTCGTCATCTCCGCTGCGTTACCGTTCCCCAAGCCCTCGCCGATACGCCGGCTACCCTGAGCGGCGTTCTCCCAGTCCACGCCGGGAAAACTAATTCCAGCGGTCTCCGGAGGCAAATCCGCTGCTGTCGGGAAAACTGAAGATCCTCCGCCGCAGATATACCAATACGCTGATTCCTCACCGGGGCAGGGTAGCGACAGCATCCGACGCGCTACTTTTGATTTGCGTGTGACGATTGACGGAACTGACACCATCGCTTTACTTGATACTGGGGTTGACTATTCCGTGATGAGCCACACCCTCGCCCAGGAATTGAGCACAGTTTTGACACCATGGTTGGGCCCTAGCATTCGCACGGCTGGAGATCACCTCATTAGCCCGGCCGGAAGGTGCATAGCCCGAGTCGGCGTCCACGGTTTCATCTATGTAAGTGCATTCGTCGTGTTGAGCGAGTGTTCGAGAAATTTGATCCTGGGCCTCGACTTTCTACACGCAAACGGTGCTGTGATCGATCTACACGAGGCGCGAGTCACATTTTCGACGAAGCAAGCCGTGGCGCACAGTAACACAGAAGGCCCAGGAGTCAGCGCTCTGCGTATAGTCGAAGACGACGTAATGCTGCCACCACGGTCCAGTGTGCTGGTGTTAGTGAGGAACGACTCGTTTCACGACTACGAAGGTATTGCGGACAGTCACCCTTCGCTGTTGCTCGAGAAGGGTGTGGCTATCGCGCGCGGTCTTGTTGAACTGAATGACGGCTGTGCGACAGTTTTTCTGACTAATTTCACGAACGAAATTCAGCACCTCGCCAAGGAAACGGCCGTCGCCTTTCTCGACGACGTGGATAGGTTGCCGAATCTGTGCCCCGTACAGGTGAATCTTCACGACGATGCCGCACCAAGTAACGCCCTTCAGAAGGTTAAAATCAACCCGGAGTTGTCACCTCATCAGAAGAACTTTCTGTCGTCGCTGCTACTTGATTTTAAAGATTGCTTCGCGGCGAGCTCCAAGGTCGGACGTACGCCGGTAGCCAAGCATCGCATTGTCACCGATTCGGCCACGTCACCAGTTTGTCAGCGTCCATACCGCATTTCGCCTAAAGAGCGCGAAGCTATTAGGACGCAAGTCGATGAAATGCTTGCAGACGACGTTATACAGAGCCGTCAACAAGTCCGTGGGCGTCGCCGGTGGTCCTGGTGAAAAAGAAAGACAACACGTTGCGATTCTGGGTTGATTACAGGAAACTGAATAATGTTACCAAAAAGGACGTATACCCACCCCCGAGGATCGATGATGCCCTTGACCGACTCCGGGACGCCAGGTTCTTCTCTTCCTTAGATCTGAAAAGCGGATATTGGCAGATCGAGGTGGACGAGCGAGACCGCGAAAAAACGGCTTTCGTGGCACCCGACGGTCTGTACGAATTTAAGGTGCTCCCGTTTGGACTTTGCTCCGCTCCGGCCACATTTCAACGCATGAGGGACACTGTTTTAGCTGGTTTGAAGTGGCAGACGTGCCTTGTGTACCTGGACGACGTGGTCATCTTTTCGCCTAGCTTCGAAAAACACTTGCAGCGATTGCGCATTGTCCTTCAAGCTCTTCAGTCTGCACAACTAAAGATCAAGCCAGAGAAATGCCATTTCGCCTTCGAGGAGCTCCGTTTCTTACAACATGTTGTCAGCGCACAAGGTGTTCTTCCAGACCCCGACAAGACTTCCGCCGTCTCCAGTTTCCCACGCCCAACCGACAAGAAGGCCTTCCGACGTTTTTTGGGCCTCTTCTCGTATTACCGCCGCTTAGTTAAAGATTTTTCTCGCCTAGCTGAGCCATTGACTGCCTTGACTCGAGATGACACACCCTTCGTATGGGGAAGTGCCCAAGACGCAGCCTTCGAGGAATTCCGCTGCCGCCTTCAAAGTCCACCAATACTAGCTTATTTTGACGAGAATGCAGAGACTGATGTCCACACTGACGCCAGCAATGTCGGCCTCGGAGAGATCCTTGTACAGAGGCTGGACGGCGCAGAGCGAGTAATCGCCTACGCGAGCCGCACACTTTCTCGATCGGAACGGAACTATTCGACGACCGAAAAAGAGTGCCTTGCCGTCATCTGGGCTCTGAGTAAGTTTCGACCTTACATTTACGGCCGACCGTTTCGTGTTGTCAGCGATCATCACTCGCTATGCTGGCTGGCCAGCATTCAAGACCCTTCTGGCCGGTTGGCCAGATGGAGCCTCCGTTTACAGGAGTACTACGTTACGGTCGTCTATAAATCGGGTCGGCAGCACCAGGACGCGGACTGTTTATCACGAGCGCCCGTGGAACCGGCTACGCAAGACATACCCGAAGATTGCCTTGTTCTTTGTGCCATTAGCATCTCCCGCATGACGCAGCTTCAACGAGCAGATTCTGAGTTGGCGCCACACAATAAGTATCTGGAATGTTTGAATTCTCATGTACCTCGAGTGTTTCGTCGTGGACTACAGACCTTCATTCTGCGGCGTGGAGTCCTCTACAAGCGCAACTTTGACAGCAACAAAGAGACGTTTCTGCTTGTTGTGCCATCCCAGTTACGCTCCGAAATCTTAAGCGCTTGTCATGATGAACCATCCGCCGGCCACTTGGGGGTTAGTCGCACACTGGCAAAGATTCGGCTTAAGTTTTATTGGCCCAATTTACCCCCATCCGTGCGTAGATACGTAACAACGTGCCGGGATTGCCAACGGCGCAAATCTCCTCCTCTGAAGCCAGCCGGCTTTCTGCAGCCCATAGCACCACCAAAGACCCCTTTTCAGCAAATTGGCATAGACCTCCTCGGCCCTTTTCCGAAGTCGACCAGAGGAAACCGGTGGATTGCGGTCGCGACAAATTATTTGACCCGATACGCTGAGACCACGTCACTTGCAAACGGTACTGCTGCTGAAGTCGCCGACTTCTTCGTCCACAACATCGTCCTGCGTCATGTCGCTCCTGCAGCTATCATTACTGACCGTGGAGCTGCATTTACGGCCCGCTTCACTCAGGCTGTACTCAAGCTCACGCACACCAGCCATAGACGTACAACAGCCTATCACCCGCAGACAAATGGCTTGGTAGAACGCCTCAACAGGACCTTGACTGACATGCTTTCCATGTATATTGATATCGAGCACAAGACATGGGACGAAATTCTCCCATACGCAACATTCGCGTATAATACCGCGCAGCAAGAGACGACGCAGTTCACTCCGTTCGAATTAGTCTTCGGTCGACAGGTTACCACCCCCCTCGATGCTATGCTACCCGTGGACTCCCCTGACAGTGAGCGTTAACTTGTTGTCGACGTCGCCACCTATGTTCAGCGCGCGGAAGAAGCACGGCAACTGGCCAGACACCGCATTCACTGTAAGCAGCAGATCGATGCTGACCGCTACAACCTTGGACGCCACTACGTTACCTACCACCCAGGCGACTATGTGTGGGTTTGGACGCCCGTTCGTCGTCGCGGGCTGTCCGAAAAGTTACTGCGCCGCTGCTTCGGCCTTTACCTTGTCCGCCGCCTCAGCGACGTAGCGTACGAAGTTGCACCAGCCTCGCCAGCTCGTTCATCGCACAACGGCAAGCGCAGCGACGTTGTGCATGTGGTGCGAATGAAGCCGTACTACGAGCGACCCCCCGAGTGACTTTCCGGCTGCATGTAGTCATATTCCGTGATGTCAGACACGTGGTGTACCTCTTGAACACTTTTTCTCCCCGCTATTTGGTCTGACGGTAACACCGCATCGGGGCGATGCTCCTGAAGAGGGGGCAGTGACACGAGGATTGGAAGTAGAAGAAAGAGATCGCAGCCTCTAGAAGTGGACGACGCTGAAGTGTAGGTCCGTTTCTCTGGTGCCCTCGTTCAGCCGCTGCAGTTCCTTTTCAGTGTAACAACTGTTACAATATTATATCGAGCAGCATGTGGTCTCTGGTCACTGGTCGTAGCCGAACCGCTGACCAACCGCTGTTGGTCAGTATTTTTGTCGTTTAAATACTGTAGCTTTATTATTTATGGCCATTTTCATTTTTATTTATAGTCTGCGTGCGCAATTTAATAGGAAATATTAACTTCCGTCTGCACGACTGTTTGATACTCTGTGTGCAGCTATAAGTTTGCCGAAATCTGTAGATTTTCTTTTTAGTTATAGTATATAAGTATATACTGTACCTGAATACAGGCAGAGCCCTATGGCTTTGGGTAAAAGCCGTTTTCTCCAAAAAATCTCTTTTTTAGAGAACACACAAGGGTAAAGCAATCAGCTGCTCGTTAAGATATACGTATAACTATAAGAAATGGCATAAAGAATGTACGCTTAACTGCTTATTCCAGAGGAGTGTTCGTTCAACTGGCTTTTAACGTTGCATGATCATCACGTGGATTAATTTCGTGATGCGTTCAAACGGTTGCTTTTAAAAGCGAGAGGTCAAAACACAGATAGTGACCAAAAATTTATCTGACAACAGGTACTAACGTTTTCAATGCTTATGTCGTCCCGCTCCAGGGCTCTTTCTCCGTTACGTCAACTGAATATTCTTGCACTCTACAAGACAGGCATGTCTTCGATGCATGCCAAGTACTGCGTACGAGTTTGGCGGTTTATGCAAAAAAATAATACCCTAGTTACACGGCTGGCTTAACTGCGGTTATGCTTAACCGAGGTTACCGAGCTTAACCACGGTTAACGCGAACCGCGGTTTACTGCTGTTACACAGCGGCTAGAGGCAGCTGTTATTAGTCACTAGCGCCCTCTAGGGTAAAACAATAAAAATGACGCGGCGATCGGCAAAATAGTCGCAGTTCACAAATGAGAGCAACAGTTTCGCCACGTTGCTTTTTAAACATGGTTTCTTAAAACAAAATGCACTTTACGGCGTGCAGAAGACTCGTGTGAGATATTTTTCAGCCTACGCCTGCTTCGGTAGAAGGGCGGCAGGCTAAAACAGTTTGTAAACATTGGTGCCACTCTCGTTCTTTCTCGAAATCTCTCGTGGAATGCGCTCATTCATCGGCTGCGTTGCCTGTGCTCCCGACTGCTGCGGTGTTTTGTGTAGCATCGGCCGTGCACATACTGGTGCATGAGCAGTAATGGCTTTGACCAGGCCAGTCGTCAATGAAAGCGGCGAAGATGAGGCATTCTGGACATTCTTCATGTCCATGCAAGCAAGGCTTCAACAGCGGCGAATCCGGGAGCGCCAAGTTTTCGCTGAAGTGGAAAGACTTAACATGGAGCGAAGACGTGCAGAAAGGCGCCGTAAACAGCTCATGGTGATCACTGCGCGAATCGCTTTGCGTGACAGGTGCCTGTGGGCTTATCCACGAGGTCCGTCATGGTGGGAAACAACCCAGCCTCACCTCTCGGACGACGACTTTCGCGGACACTTCAGAATGAAGAGACACACATTCATTTATGTGGTGAGCGTTTGTGACTGCATGAGGCGTGTCGACACAAACATGCGCGATGCGATCATTCATGCGTGCTGCATAACATGTGTGAACAGCTCGGGGATCGGTGTGATTCAAGCTGGATTGAATGCATGCACTCTGCTGAGGTCAACAGGCCTCAGCCAGCATGCACAACTAGCCGGTATACACCAGGTGGTGCAGAGGTTCGAAATGTTTTAGCAAATTTCCTTGCTGGCAACTGAACAATGCGCCACCTGGATCGTGTCCATGAAGTCGCTTCACTGGGCTGTGAGCCGAAGACTGTGCCCTGTTTTTCATTGTGTATTTTATTTTGAACTGAAGTTCCTAACGAGTTTGCTACATCATTTGTTTTCAATTGCTAATATGATTGTGAGTACAGGTTTGTTGTGAAACCCTGTTCTTCTTTCATGCTTTATATTCGCCATTTAATCTGATTACTGCACTGTGATGTTCAAAGCAGAACATTATATCTCGTCCTGCCTTGTTGAAACACATGAAACTCATAAATATAGGTGCAGCTATTCTGTGCTTAATTTTAGTGTCTTTGCTGGTGTATTGAGGACAGAGGTTATCACATCAGGCCGTCTCTTTGTTGAATTGTATTGTTGACAATGTGTAATGTTTCGTTTATGACGGTTCAACGTCCCAAAGCGACTCAGGCTATGATAGACACTGTAGTGAAGGGCAACGAAAATTTTTGTCACCTGGGGTTCTGTAATGTGCATTGGCATCGCACAGTGTACGGGCCTCTAGAATTTCGCCTCCATCGAAATTCGACCACCGCAGCCGAGATTGAGCCCGTGTTTTTCGGTTCAGCATCCGAGCGTCCTAACTATAGTGAGCCACTGTGGCAGCAGAATGTGTAATGTACCAGCCAAAACTTTGCATTGAGTTATATGCAACCTAACTTTGCTGCAACATGAAATGGCATTTCCTTTATTTATATTTATCGCACAAAAACTTGGCTAAGCACCAATATTGTGGTCGCGAGCCTCTCATGTGGTAGTGAATTGCAATGTCTTGTAGTGTAATTACAATTTCACTATAGTTAATCTCCTGCTCCTTTTTTTTCTGGCGAAAATATTGCTGCATCATTTGAAGCGCAGTCTTGTGTACCTTTTAGTTCTTTTTGCAGCTTCAGTCCTTTCTTTTGAAGCTTAGATGATGCTGTGATATAAATGCTGTTTTTATTGCCCTCAATTTACATTCCGTGCAATTACTGCGCTGCAATGTTAAAAGCAAAATATCGCATCTGGTCGTAATATGCCAAAACACATTGTATGAAATGCACTACTGTAGGTGCAACCATTACATCCTTGGTTTTAATGTATTTCAATATGTACTCACAAAAGAGTAGCTCATTCAGTTATCTATTGGAATTATCTTTTGCTGATTTAACCCAAAATTAAAGTTTCCATTGCATTGCTTACACCAAGGTTCATTGTGCTGACTAGGTTACAGGCATATGCAGTGGATTTTCTATCTTTACTTATATTTATAACACGTTAACTAGGGTGTACAGAAATACTGAGATTGAGTAAGTTGCTGTGGTTATAAATCTACAAACACTAGAAAACACAGCAGAGAAACAAAGACCCCCTCAAGTGGATATACAAACGAACCATATAATAATTTTTTTAAAGTTCAAGAAACCGACACAGTCTTGTTCGCTGGTAAACATACTGCACACAGCCCTGACGGAATACACTATCAAATGCTGTCCCACTCCTTTGAACCTGCCGTAGAGGCACTTTTAAATTCTTTTATTAAGGTTTGGGTGTCGGGTATACTACCCGAAGGCTGGAAGAAGGCCATCATAGTTCCATTTTAAAACCTGAAAATCCAGCAACCTTTCCCAGTAGTTATAGGCCCATAGCCCTCACCAGCTGCCTTGCGAAACCCTTTGAAAGTATCATGAACATTAGACTAACCTTCGTGCTAGAACCCCGTGAGCTTCTCAATGTCCATCAGTGTGGTTTCAAAAATGCATGCTCCACAACAGACCACCCGGTTCATCTTGAAAATACTGTCTGTGAAGCTTTTGTACACAAAACGCTGTCTTGCTGTTTTTTTAAATTTCGAGAAAGCGTATGATACAACCTTGATATGTTATGCCATATTGGTGGCTATATCAAAAATAGTCAAAAAGAACATTCCAAACAGCATTATCAACATGGACTCGCTGAGTGTAATCATAGCACTGAACGCCAGAAATGTGAGAGAACCTTTAATAGGAGATATACTACATAACATAATAACTGATGAAACAAAGACATGTAATTAAGCGCTGTTGGATTACAGGCGATCTTGGAATTAGAGTAAACGAGAGAGCTAAAGTGGTGCGCTGCTCAAACTCGCCATAAGGAAGTCGGGACTGTAAACATACCCTGTGCAGAATGCATAAAGTTAGCAAAAAATAAACTTAAAGAAAAATGGCAGTCTACATGGACTAGTGAAGAAAATAAGCTACATTTAGCAAAACCTACTCTGGGAGAAGGGAGAACATACAGGCATCAGGAGCAATTTATAGAGGTAATTTTATGCCACCTGCACATCGGACACACACACCTAACACAACTTTCCAATGACAAAACAAGACAAACCTTTATGTGATAAATGTGGAGATGAGCTCACAGTGAATCACATCTTATTCTCGTGCACAGAGCTCTAACGGCTAAGGAAAAAATATTTTACAGTATTTTACAATGAATGCATTCCCTTCCACCCCAATTTACTTTTAGGCAATAAACCACCTGTAGGTAATTCATCTGTTTTTGGTTTCCTGAAAGAAGCGGCGATTTTAAGCAAAATATAATATCACAGAACTGCTGGGTCTAAAAATTCTTACCTTGTGACGACGCATTCTGTGATGCACCTGATCTATTTTCTCAGGCCTGAGAAGAAGGCTGAGGTCTATGTTTTGATTTGTTGGGCTCCTCGGAGTCCTTGTCCGGACAAGGACTGTCGCTGAGGACACCCAATTTTTGAGATTATACCATGTGTTTGGCACATGATAGCCTGTGTTGCTTATGCGCCATAGAACCAAATACAATACTAGAATTGTGATTAGCTCTTTATTTGTTTTGCTTTTCAAAATACCGCTGCATCATTTGAATCATAGAGGCTTGCATATCGTTAGATTCTTTTTGCAGTTTTAGCCCTTTCTTTTGAAGCTTGTATGACTTCTTGGCAAGCTTGGCAGCGGTGGCAGCTTCCTCCTTCGGCAGCTCCAGCAGCTGCTGTATTGTGGAGTTGCCAGCCCGTTTCCTTCCGCTGCTGGGGGTAGTTATGACATCTGCAGCGGCAACGTTGTCCTCATCTCTGGAGCATCGGTTAGCTGCGGCGGTGCTGGTACTTGTGTGAGCTGGCATGCTGTAGAGCCTGTCTTCCTGCTGCTCAATGACATCATTCGGGCTGGCATCAATTTCACCTGCATCCTCCCAAGTAGCCAACACCTCAGACCCTTCAACCAGAGCTGCCACCTCTGGCACCTGTAAAGACTCGAACGAAACCTTGTTTACATTGCAATAATCAAAAATTGTAACCAACGCAAGAGGGACATGTCCGTGACGATAACACATCTCATGCATAGCCAGACAAAGGCTTCTTACATTGGATGACCGAAGCCGTACCAGAACTTGTCACAGCTGCTTGTCAGTAGCTATCGTTAAGCTAATAGGTAGGTTTTGTGAATGGTCTTCTAATAATATATTTAAAATGCGGGGTGGTAAATGCTTACCATTTTTCAAGAAAATGTCATCCTAGACAATTTCTACAGAGGACCCACTGTTTTTTATTGGAAGGATGTTATACAAAAGAACATTTAAAGGATCAAGGAAATTTTGTACCAGAACTACCTGCGGGGTATGAAATCTAGGCCAGTGGACTCCAAAAAAGGAAGTCGGCTGGCAACAAAAAAGAGAGAAGGAGCGGTGTAAACCTGATTCCTATATCCTTAGGCACGTCTGAACAGTTAGGAGTTGAAATCTAGATAATGAAGGAGGAATACGGGGTTCAAGATAAAGCACGATATTGGCCACAAATTTGGGGAGGCCAAGGCACAACCGAAGCACTTCCCGCTCCAAATGAAGGAGCGGGCGAATTTTGTAAGTAGCTGTACCAGAAAACAGCACAGATCCAAATTCTAAAATTGGTCGGACATACAAAACATAAATCAGCAAAAGTGCATCAGTTGAAGTCAGCGTTCGTCCTGCGTCTATCTTCTTTCTTCCGGGTCCTATGTATTTCGGCTGAAAAATGTATGCATTCTATGTACCAAGACTAACTAGCTCGTCTTACCACTTTAACAAGTCATGTACTGAGATTTAAGCGCAGTGTTGGTGAGGAAAATCCTACGAGTGCAGTGGTGCAGTACACAGTTTATGGTTGTCACAAATTTTCTTTTTACTCCACACTCCTTCATAGCTTTAATTATTCCAACAGAGCCAACGCATCTTATAAAAATCATTTTATGAATATTTTCTATTTACACGTATTTATGTCATTGAATTTAGTTTCAGACGTGAACACTTTGGAACTTAAAAAATACATACTACCTCAATACTTTCTTCAACCAAGGTATCGTCATTAGTTGCCAGGGTTCCCAAAAATTTGTGGAACATTCGGTAGTACTCCCATCCAATTCCTGGTGAGCCGGTGGTTGTGCCATCACGCCTCAGTTTCCTAAACAAAGAGAGCACTATTTACATTTCCAAGCAATCTATTAAGCATTGCGTAAAATGTCTGACAGTGCTGATGTAAAATTATGCTTCATAATTACAGGACATAATAGTTTGTAGCAGCAACTCAGAATAATGCTATGAAACTAACGAAAACACCAAACTGAAAATGTATTTACACTGCACTGTTATGTATATACTGAACGATGCATAATTAAGTCGTAATGAAACTTCTTTAGAAAGGGGGTTTACCGAAAACAAAGCGGTCAGACAATGCACAGAGGACGCGTGCTAATTAACCCACCGCGAGTCTATCAACAGCATCGCAAAAAAAATTCTGCAGTTCTCATTCAATAAAAGCAATTAGTGCATACAGGAAACCTCGTAATTCGTCACCACCGATAGCAGTGGTGCGAGTACCATTTCATGCCAGCCGAACGCAAAACTAGACGTGTTTTTAGATGTAATTAACTTTTGTAGGAACAACTAGTGAACTGCTCGGTAATGGGTCCGCAGCGCCGTGTGTACACTACTAGCCCTACATGCCTTCCGAGTAGTCGCGTCATTCACACTGAGCGCAGCCGTCCCGACGCGGCTGTGTAACAGCGAACCGCATAATATTATACACGGGCGACAGAATATAGCATTTGTACTTACCGGTACTTTTTGTTCAGGTTGTCAATTTTCATCCGAACTTGTTTTGTGCTGTAGGGTCCCTCGTCGGCAGGTAGTCCCGCGTTCAATTGGGCTGTGATGGCGGCATAAATTTTGGCGTTCCTCACGTTCCCACGAAGATGGGGCAGATGGTTCTCCCAGATTCGTATCAGGCTCTCCGTTGTTGGCGGAGGCCAATTCGTGCGTCTCGCATCGGAGGCCGGCCTGCATGCTGTCTCTGTGGGCGCCGCCATCTTCTCGGTTAATGAAGATAGCCGAGGTTGCCAATCTCAGTTAGCGATAGCCGCGGTTAGCTGCGTAACCGCAGTTTCGTTCACCGTGTAACAGCGGCTAACCATGGTTTCGCTTAACCGTGGTTTCCTTAACCGCGGTTAACCCTGCCCGTGTAACAGGGGTATAAATTTCATATCTAAGAAAAAAGGATGTCATTTGGAAAGCATTTGTTTCTGCACAACCTGCCATTTCCAGGGTGTTTCTGAAATACTGAGCAAAAAGAGGGCGCTTAGTGTCCAGCACCAAACAGAGCGCACACACTGAATTGCCTCTTGGTGCAAAAAGAGGCCAAGAAAAACACCCTAATTTTGGATATTTCCTGAATAACGCAATTTTTATTCGAATTTCAAAAAAAATTTTCTTGAGTTTACTCCCCGAATTCTTTGCCCGTGCCTTAAAGAATTGCAAGATTAAGTAGATAAGAGCTTTGCTTTATCCTACTGCGTGTTTTTTGATTCATGAGTAAGCTTGGTGCGATGCATGAGTCACACAGCCCGAAAAATTTTTGAACTGAAAAGCTTCACTACTCCAGCTTTTCGAGCCGTCAGCGGGGCCGCAACTTTCACCCGGAATGTAGGTAGAGGTCAAAATTGATCATGACTGGTGGTAGTGAGGTTCAAAACATGATGGATGGATGGATGGATGGATGGATGGATGGATGGATGGATGGATGGATGGATGGATGGATGGATGGATGGATGGATGGATGGATGGATGGATGGATGGATGGATGGATGGGTGGGTGGGTGGGTGGGTGGGTGGGTGGGTGGGTGGGTGGGTGGGTGGGTGGATGAATGGATGGATGGATGGATGGATGGATGGATGGATGGATGGATGGTTAAGGCTTAGCCCTTTAAATCAGGCGGTGGCTCAAGCCACCTAGCCATGAAATGAAATTTTACTCTTGTCTTGATTTTAGCCACCAATCAGATAACCTCCGCTAGGTTACTTCTACCCGCTTAAAATCTACTTTCCCTTCATTGTCGTTAAAGCCCAATGCCTTGGATAAATCAGCCCCGCTGCTTTCCACTGTAGGGTGAAGCTCTTTACAGAAAAGTACCAAGTGTTCAGCCGTTTCCTCCTCCTCTCCGCACGCAACGCAAAACGTGTCTATCTCACTGTACTTGACTCTATATGTCTTAGTCCGCAAAACTCCCGTCCTGGCCTCAAACAACAATTAATATAGATATTTTGTTTGGAAATTTCCTGCTTAAAGATCCTGTATGTCCCCAGTGCCGATTTCGTCAGCATCCCTGTTTTCCAGAAAGTTCTGTCTGTTTCTTTAACTTTTTTCTTAACCGATAATTGCTGTTTTGGTCCCATACAGCTGTCCAGATATTTTCTTATCAATTTTCTAGTTCGCTTTCTTCATTTCGTGTCAACGTTCTTTATGTACAGGTATCTGAAAAATTGCCTAGCCCATTGCTTTTCCCCCATTTTTGTCAATCGCTCCTCAAATGCTATCTTACTGCTAGCTTCTCTGCCCTCGAATTACTCTCATCGCATATCACCCTGCATTCCCCGATTTGGTGTATTACTATGTGCTCCCAAAGCTAGCCTCTCTACGCCGCATTGTTTGATTTCTAACCTTGCTTGAACAGCTGGTTCATGCACAGGACAGCATTACCGAAAGTCAGGGTAGGAACCATCACCCCTTTCGAGATCCCTCTTACCACTTCATAACTATTGTAATTTCACAGTGCACTAGTTTTCATGACAGCTGCAATCCTACTAGCTTTATTAATTACATATTTTTGATAGTCTGTCAGATACTCAGCACAGGTATTTATCCACACCCCAAGATACTTGTACTCATCCACTACTTCTAGCGTGAACTCCTGTGTTCTATGCTCGCTGCCCTCATCAATAAATATCATGACTGCAGATTTTTCCTTACTAGACTTGAAACCTAATCTGTCTCCCTCTGTACTACATATGTCTATCAACTTCTGCAAATCTTCCCTGTTGTCAGCCATTAGCACTATATTATCCGCGTATATTAGCCCCTGTAATAATTCTAATTCATTCCCCTTGCTTGAAAAAAGGAAAGGTTGAAGCCTGGTCTGCTCCTCTCTACCTTGGTCTCTAACCCTTGCAGGTACAACATGAACAACAAAGGAGACAGAGGACATCCTTGCCTAAGCCCCCGCTGTATCTCTATAGTCGCTAAAACATTATTTTCCCATTTTATAAGCACTCTGTTTCCTTTATATATATCTTTTAAAAGATTATTTACTCAATCTTCCACATCCATTGTGCCCAGTATGTCCCACAAATACTCTTGATTAACGTTGTCGTAGGCTCCCTTAATATCCAAAAATGCTAGTCATAGGAGCCTGTGTTCTTTTTCAGCTATCTCTACACACTGCGTCAATGAAAACAGATTGTCCTTCAATGTCCTTTGTTTACGGAACCCATTTTGTAGCTCCCCTAGTACCCCCTCGTTCTCCACCTAAGCCTGCAGTCTCTCCTTTATAATCTGCATCACCACCCTGTAAACCACAGATGTCACTGTTATGGGACGGTAGTTACCTACGTCTGCTTTGTCCCCCTTTCCCTTTATATCATGTCCATTCTACTTATTCGCCATTCGTCGGGAACATTGTAATCCACTATCATTTTATTCACTGCCTGTATAAATGATTGCTTTGATTTTGGTCCTAGCTTCCTTATTAACATAATCGGAATACTATACGGTCCTGTTGACGTGTCACTAGGAACCTTCTTCTCTGCCCTTTCTCTTTCTCTTTGCTCAAGTGAAGCAATTGCAGTAACCGGTCTATCCGCTTTCGATAAATTATGTGCAACATTTCTTTAAATTTTTCTGTCATCCTTTTTCCTATGTGTTTCATTGCTTCATCCCCTTCTAGTCGAATACCCTCATCTGTAACAATAAACATTTGCTCTATCCTAGTCTTATTACTGATTGTTTCCAGAATTTTTGAGCTGCTTTTCTATCTTTTTTATTTGCTTTTGAAATCCATTGAACACCCTCTCTTCTAAGTTTTTGATTAATCAAATAGGACGCTTCCCTTCTACACTTTCTGAAGGTGTCCCATTTTCTGTCTAGTTCAACTTCTGGTTCTCCTCTGTTCATCTCGCTTCAGTCCTACGGTGGTTTCTCTTCTGAAAGTCAACTTGATACATTTGTGGTCACTACCTAGACTTCTGGAGCCATGTTCATCTGTGCTCATTACCCCTAATCGGTTATACATCCTCTGTGACATTAGTGCATAATCGATCGTGAAGTGCAGACTTCCTGCCTCCCATGTTATGTGCCCCTCACACATCTCAATACTGTTGCATACAACTAAATCATGCCTCTCACACATATCCTGCAGCATGCTTTCTGCCGAATCTGTGTACCCATCCAGGTCTTCTACTTGTGCGCTCATGTCGCCTAATATAATTATCTCGCCTGGTCTCCCTAGCTCATCAGTGTTGCTTGCAATACATTCTAACATTTACCTGTTTTTCTCGTTGGCATTAGTTCCTGTCCACCAGTATACAAAACCAAGGAGTGTTTGCACCCCTGCCCCGTTTCCTTTTAGCCATAAATGTTCCTTGCGTCCCAGTTTAACCCTTTGAAAATTCATAATTTTATGAATGAACGCCCCATCTAACCCCTTCTCTGCTGCCCTCTGTTCTATTGCAATATTCCCATGCGTAGTCTGGGTTACAGGGTGGTTGCTCTATATCTCTAAGATGCGTTTCAGCTAAACCATATGCCGTTAATTCCTCCTGCCTTAACTGTTCTTGTATTTCCTGTCATTTCAATCAATCAATCTTTATTTTTGCATTTTTAGTACAAATAAAATTGCAGGGAGTGGGGACAAAAAGCTGCTCTAAGGCAAGCTTGACTGGGTCCCCACCCCCTTTACATGGCAGTTTGTGCAGCAGTTATGCATGAAATGCTGTATGTTTAAAAGAGAACAATTCACAGCACATGCGATTTTCGCGCAGGAAATGAATAATGTTACAAATGCAGTCTTGTTACAATATAAAAAAATACAACAAAAATGCAACAAACACTCGCGTGATAGCAGACCTGAAAAATGACAATGTTAATAAACAAACTCGCCTGAATATAAGGGAAAAGAAATAGTAAAGACAAATACACACAACTACAGTACTCTGGGATGAAATGAAGTGTTACAAAAAGCTCTGTTTTTGGTTATGAAGATGGTTGACACTGTTAAACGCTATGAAACTGGTTGATGAAATGAAGTTTTATATTACATTTAGTGGCTGTTTGCAGGTCGATTTCCATCATTAATAATTTGTTCAATAGTCTCGGAAGGCGATTTTCGACGCTATCTAGCCCGTGTGTTAGCCTAGTGAATGGCACGTGCCATGTTCCTTTATTCCGAAATACGTACCCCCTGTCAGGAAGGCTTTTTAAACTACATAAAGACAAAAATGCATTGTTATTAGTTTTTAAGCTATGTTTATATCTCATCGACAGGTTAAAGTCATATAATACTGGAAAGGGTATAATTTTGTATTCATAATAGGTATTATGTAATGGGCTATCACTTGGAATGTTGACTACGTGACGAAGGGCTTTCTTCTGCAGAGAAAAAATCTTATTTATGTTTTCTTTTGATGTTGTGCCCCATACAAGTCCGCAGTAATTTAGTTGAGCATAGAACAACGCGTTATATATTAATAGCTTAAATTTCAGTGGTAAAATATAACGAAGCCTCCAGAGTACTCCTGATATTTTGGCAAGATGGGTTAATATATGCTGCACGTGTGAGTTCCATGATAAGTGCTGATGAAATGTCACACCAAGTGTCTTTGCTTCTGAAACCACTTCAATAGGATTATTGCCGATATGAATGTTAAAGTTGTACATAATTGGCTTTTGATAGGGTGTAAATAACACAGCTTTGGTTTTTGCACTGTTGATCTGCAGGGAATTTCTATTGCTCCATTCGTATAAGTTTTGTAGTGTCGAATTTACGTTATTGCACAAATCACTGGGATTATCTGACAACGAAAATACTTGTGTCATCGGCATAAACAATAAGTTGTGATTTCTCGGCTATATTCCCTATATCATTTATATACAAGTTAAAAAGCTGTGGCCCCAATATGCTGCCCTGAGGAACGCCTGCATTCAAGTTCATTAGAGAAGAAAAATTGTTATTTATAGCAACGCATTGTTTTCTGTTTGAAAGATATGACTTGAGAAATTCCAAGGCAATGCCTCGAAACCCATAAAATTCTAATTTTGCTATCAGCGTTTGGTGATTTAAGCTGTCGAATGCTTTTGTGAAATCTATGAAAATGCCCATTATTAACTTCTTATCCAAAAATGACTTAAGGATTATTTCTTTTTGTGTTAGTAAGGCTAACTCTGTGGACATACCTTTCCGGAAGCCAAACTGGAAAGGGGAAATTAATGAATGCTTATTGCAGAATGAGTCCAGCCTCAGCAATACTAACTTCTCAAGCGGTTTTGAGAGAACGGGAAGGACAGATATGGGGCGATAGTTTGAAAATGCGTTTTTATCGCCTGATTTATAAATAACAGTCACTTTAGCACGTTTCATGCTATCGGGAAATACACCTGATGACAAACATAAGTTGTATATGTGATTGAGCACAGGCAAAATGTAGTCTAAGACAAATTTGATCAGTGTAATTCTAAGACCATCAATATCTCTTGTGTTGCTATTGCTTAGTGATGTAAAGACCGAACGTATTTCATTCTCAGATGTTGGATAAAAAAAAGCGGTATGTTCGTTACGATTACGCAAGTAGCTCGTCACACGTTCATCATGACCACTTTTTACTAAGTTAACAAAATAGGAGTTAAATGCGTCTGCGAGTTGAAGGCCCTCGAGAGTTTTTCCGTTTTGTGTTACTTGAATATCGTCATTTCTCGATTTATTGCGGTTCATGATGGTATTTAGAGCGCGCCATAGCTCATCGGTGCGATTATTTGCCCTGCCAAGTAAGCTGTTAAAATAAACCTGTTTTGCATTTCGAAGAAAGCGCGTCACAAAATTTCTGTACTTTTTAAAATTAGCGAGGTCTGCTGGGTTCCTATTTTTTATGAATTCCTGCCACCTTGCAAATTAATAAAACCGATATCTGAATTACCTTAACCCTAGCGCTTGTGTGTGTCTTCTCCTGTGGTTCTATCGTCGCTTTGACCTTGGTTCTTTCTTCTCTACACTAGTTCTCTCAGAGCACTGGGTCCCCGCAAATAAGCTGTTGCCTGGCGACCTATCCTACTACCCACCCTCTTGCAAGCGGCTCCACCGTAGTGAATGCCATCCTGTGCAAAAGTGTGGGGCCTGACCTCGTACACTTCCCTGTTAACTTCCATTCCCCCGTATCCTAGTCGTCGACTGATTAACCTAATTACACGGTTAGCCTCAACGACCCTCCTTTCTGTTTCGTTAGCCTGCCTATGGACCTCTGGGATTGTGCATATGGTCACAAGCACACACTCAGAGGCCTCTCTTAGCCTACGCATCCCCATTTCTAACTGCTTTTCGAGATTCTGGCTCGTTCTCTTCAGCACATCGTTGAGACCAGCATGGATAACGACAAGGTGTTCGCCATCCATGTTGTCCCGTACCACCTACTGGGCTTCGGCCATTGCATCTACCATGCACTTCTCTCACTGGGCCCCCACCCACACTCGCCTGTCCGCCTTCACTGTCCTCAAAACACCTCCCTCAACCCTCGCTACGTTCGAGTCACCGACTACCAGAATCCTTCTGCGCTCTAACCGCTAGCTTCCTGACTGCGACTATTGCCCTCCGGATCGCGCTAGCTCTCTCTCCCGCCGCCGTACGCTACTGTCGCGAGTCTCCGTGCCCGTTTTTACCTCTCTGTCTTCGCCACTCAAAGCCTGCTGCACTACAGCACTGTAGGATCGACGAGCCTCGTCCCCTACCCGACAATTGATCATGACTGTTGGTAGTGAGGTTCGACACACGACGTCAGTACAGCAGCGACACCAGCGGCTGTTACATCCACTGTCTCGACCTTGACCTTCCACTTTTGACTTGTGACATCGACCTTTGACTTGTGACATCGACCTTTGACCGCTGACCTTTGACATTGACCTTTGGTCAAGACGGAAACCGTCTGCCGGCATCGCATGCGCAGGTCATGATAACGGGTTGTCCATAAAACGCCGAAGCACTTCGATGCTTTCCGCGGAACGCTAGGTGTTATCGGTGCGACGCCTGCCGTGGAGAGACGGAAACCGCCAGTCGCTCGACCACAAACGCAGCCAGGGAGGTGCACCTTTTAGCTTTGGACCAGTGTTAATCAGAGCTAAACCACCAGCAATTTTTTTGCTTCTCTTGCCACACCTGTCGCTTTGCTGCCGATGAGCCACATACGCCGCCTACGCCAGTCCTGTGACTGCTAATACAGGAAAAAAGTTCATGCACTACTATGCATCAGTGCAGGGGACATGCACAGGGCTTGTGAACAAAGCAGTGAAGTTACCGTCAAGGCTTTGTTAAAACAATTTTTTGCTTATACCGTTACTGGGCTATTTATGTAAAAAAATCGCTGGCTTCGAGGATGCGCTGGAACACCAATATTGCGACTGGGAAAGATACGTCCGTCGAAGGTGCTCTTGTTTCATGTTTTTAGGCAAGACCGCGTAAAAGATTCCTGGAGCGGGCACTGCGTGCACCCTGAAACACGACTGACATATTTGCGAGTGCTCCTGTTGAACCTAAAAGTTGTACATAATTGAGTTTTCCCGGTATGTCTACACGAATATGTTTTGCTGACTTCTTTCTTCGACTAGCTCCAGCTGTGCGGGGGTGTAGAACCGATTAGTTGCTCTGCGACCAACTTTATGTCCTTGTTTGAATGAGGAGGTATAAGCAACGAAAGTAATTGGGATCTTGACAAATTACGCAGGTTGTGTCTGCGGTTGTTTTTTTTGCATCCGGCAAAACTAATCGGCGCAGAATCAGAGACGGGAAGGAACCCTTCACGAGCTTTGCGGTTATTTTTTTTTCCTCTTCGAAGTAGCTAAGGCGTGCCCATAAAAGTCGCAGTGACCGGGGAAGTTGGTCGTATCACAAGTGAGTGTTATTTAACTTCGGGTCAGTTCGATTTAAGTGGCGCCTTAGCAAAGAAGTGCTCGTCTTCTAAAGTTGATTACATTTCCTAGTATTCCTGGAGTTAGAGCATGTCTGGACGATGAAGCGCTAAGGGTAGAAATATTTCTAGGCGTGCACCACTCCCAGTGTGTTCCCTATTGCACTTGGATTGCATTGTGGACTGCGGCGTTTGATCAAAAGAATTTTTTCATGGCATAGAATTTAGCAGAGAACGTTTGTGGAAGGGCCATTGATCAGACTTTGAAGGATAGCAAATTGTGTGGTGGCTATATAGATGCCGATGCCCGAGCAACCGGCCAGCTTGTGTAGTGTAAACACGACGACGTGCGCAACTCACATTTGATTAAGTTGCACGCCTCTTGTTCCAGTGGAGTCCCTCATCCTTATTACGTAGCCGCTACCATTTGCTGTTGACAGGCCTGCCCTTCATTTGGAACCTGAATTAAGGTTGCCTCGAAGAAGGCAGGGTTCACTAGGCTCCTTTATGGAGACGATTGACTGGCGATCACACTTTCTCCAAAATCGTTTCGGTGATGGGCAGAAAGCGCGTTTGTGATCTCCGAATGCTAGTAAGACTCGAGACAGTTCCACAATGCGTTGATTTTCGCACACGAAAAGAAATTCAGCAAGACGAATAGACAAGAAGACGAACGGACACGTACCTTATTTGAGGCGTTTTGTTGCCTTGTTCAAAATTTCTAGCAGCCAATGGTGAGATTTGCTGCATGCATGAAATAAATTTATCTGTGCTGTTCTGGCTTGGTTTTCAAGAAGAAAAGAATTTAGCACGTAATATGACAATAATGCGCGTGCTTTAGGCGAACATAGAGCGACCGTGTTTCTTCTAGTACATTTCTGGATACTGGGTGCGGCATGGGCGCCCTACATTCATTGCTGTACCATGTAAAGGTGCCCAAATCTTTAACTGGCGTGCGCGAGCGGCGAATTTTCCGTGCGTCAGCGCCGTATTACAGGGGCGAGGCTGCAAACAGTCTGAGGCTCAGCGCATGCGGACAAAGCGCGCTCAGCTGGGCCCATCGCCTGCTAGGCTGTTCCCTCTTATAGACGTCACCCCCCCCTCCCCCCCCCCCCCCCTTATACGACTTGAGACGATTACGCAGCGTGAGTAGTCGAGTGGTTTTGCTCGCGTTTCAAATTTCGAAAATCAGCGTTGTTGCAACCAAGCAAAAAAATAAATAAACGATAAATCACGCTCAAACGATCTATCACGCGAGAAACCAAAGAACATGGCTCGTTCGTTTGTTACCTCCTGACGTAAACGCTTTTTCATGTCTAGAAAAAAAAGGCAGTTTTCAACACACTGCGTTCTATATGCATACGAGCGGAGGTGAAGCCATAGAGAAAGAAATTGTGAAGCTTTAAGACCGCTGTGGGGAAACTTCAGTGATGCTGCTCTGCACGACGCGTTCACGGCATTTTGCGACAGTTATCAAAATGCTCCCCGTATACCTCAAGGGGAAAGACAAACAAAACGGGATGTAATCGCAAAGGGAAGCTGCTAAAACTCGGCCTATCTCGCGTAATATTTGTGAGGATCGTAAGAAATATTCTGTATTAGTCTTAAACATATTGCAGCACTTTGCATGCATCTCAGTGAAAGAACGAAAATTGAGGTCGTAAACCATTTTACTCTGCGCTTCATCCTTGCTGAAATGCCAAGAAACAAATACAATGGTGTGACCAATAATGAGCGCACACAGGTCGTTCAGTAGCGGGTGAAGTCACCGCCATTCCCGACCACGGCAGACATGCGTCGTGGCAGGGAGTCGTAGAGCGCCGGCACAAGGTCGCTGTCGGCCTTCAGCTCTTCCCACTGTCTCCTGGTGGCCTCCCACAACTCATCCGGAGTAGCGGTATGGAGGCCCATTTTTGACATGTTGGCTTTTAAAATGCCCCAACATTTTCAGTAATGTTCATCTCTGCGCCCTTGGGAGGCCAATCTAGCGTCTTCATTCCAAGGTTTTCGAGGTGTGCGGTCACTGTGTGCGCCGTGTGGATCGGTGAAAGATCATGCTGTAGCAGGAAATCTCCATCTCTGTAGGGTCCATCCAGCTCGTGAGGAAGTAGCTGGTGGTCAATGATGGCAATATATGTTGTGGAGCACAGCCGACCATCAATGCGGTGAAGAGGCCCGAGGCCACCCTTCGTGATGACCCCCCACACGTTCACAGATGTTCGGCCACATGCCTTGACGTCGTGAATGTAACGGGGATCATACCTTAAAAAAAGCAGTATTTAATGCGAATTAATGACAGTGGGTAGCAATATAGTAATATCGTGGATAATAAAACAAGCCACGAGAGAAAGACAAAAGTGATTGATTTACCTTTTAACTATTGGCAGGTATACTTTTTGTTTCTGGTCCCACTGAGAGCAGAAGGTGCTCTCAGCTGTAAACGCAACGTTTCGCCAATCGTCGACGGTCCATTGGAGATGTTCGTGACCAAAGGTTAGCCTTTTTGCCCTGGCACTGTCAGAAAGTAGAGGCTTCTGCGCAGCTGTCCTGTTTCTGATTCCTGCTTCCCTTAGCCTTTGTCTGATTAATTCATCTGACACATTAAGGCCGAGAGCAGCCCTTATTTCCCCCGTTGTGATGAACGGGTTTTCACTAGCGGAGGCAAGAATCTGCAAGTCTTCTTCGCTTGTTTTTCTGGTGAGGCAGCGAGGAGCATCTCCAATTCGTTCTTCGTCCCGGTAGGCACGTATTATTCTGCCCACAGAAGCTGGAGCCACTCCGGTTGCTTTAGCAATTTCCTTCTGCGATGAGCCGCCTATTGACATTCCTATAATTCGAACTCTCTTGGTTTGAGGTATACGGGGTGGCATTTTGGTAGCAGCTAGAAGCTCCCGCGAGCACGGCCTGTAGAGCAGCTTCACTGAAGTCTCACAGCTTTCTTACAGCTTCGCCGCGGCGCTGAAGCCTAAATAACGCAGTGTGTAGACAACCGCCATCTTTTTTCTAGACATGAAAAAGCGTTTACGTCAGCAGGTAACAAACGAACGAGCCATGTTCTTTGTTTTCTCGCGTGATAGATCGTTTGAGCGTGATTTATCTTTTATTTAATTTTTTTGCTTGGTTGCAACGACGCTGTAATTCGAAATTTGAAATGCGAGCAAAACCATTCGCCTACTCACGCTGCCTAATCGTCTCAAGTGCGATAAGGGGGGTTGGGGTGACGTCCATAAGAGGGAACAGCCTAGCACACGATGGGCCCAGCTGAGCGCGCTTTGTCCGCAAGCGCTTAGCCTCAGACTGTTTCCAGCCTCGCCCCGTCATACGGCGCTGGCGCACGGAAAAGGCGCCGCTCGCGCACGCCAATTAAAGATTTCGGCGCCTGCACGCGCTCAGCGCCTTATATCTGGATCAATTTAACGCCACTAGACCACGCAGAACAGGCTCGCGATCTTCATGGAAGGTTTCAAAAAGTTCGTGCCCGTATTAGCACAGGTGTGCCAGGCTTCACACAGCGCAATCTCGAAGGCGCTTTTTTCATATCGGGTATAAAAATTAGTGTTGTGATAGTCTGCTCTAGGGAATTCTCCAAGTCGCCCCGGAGGTTTATTTAATGAGAATGGCGTCCTCAACCCGTAATGGATGCCAGTAGTGGATCAATGTTTGCAAGGGGCGGGGTTCTTCCCCCTGTTCCCTTATTGTGTAACTAATACCGCTCAGGGATCCAAACTGGCAGTAGCTACAGATTGCAGGTGAAGCGTGCTCCACAGAAATGGTGGCTTTGCAGTAACATGTTTTCGAAACTATTAGGAATTGGCCGAGCCAATTTAAAGAAATGGTCACAATTGCCTTTCTAGAGTTAATTTGTCTATAGAGTGCCTGTAGTAGCGAGTGGTCGCAAAAAGGTTTATTAGATGCAGATAAACAGTATAAGAAACAGTAACTAAATTTACAAATGCATAGATCTAGAGAATGCCTATAGGCCTGCTTTCTGACCATCAGTAGACTTCTGTGTAAGGACGAAAGCCTAACAAAATCTGATTGTCATAAATGGTTTGGCTGTTTACGCTCTGATGCCAATAATAGACTTTCAGTTGACGTTGCTCTACAACATGTTTATTGAAAAAATTCTACTGAAAGTCAATGACCACAATAATATAAATTGGCTATTGATTAATCATTCGTCTTCTCTACAGAAAATTGAAGTATATTTTTGAGAAACTATAAAAAATCTATAGACTGTATCAAGTCAATTTTGCAATCGGAGGGTTTTATGAGGGCGGAATTCTAAAGCTGCGTCAGCCAAACAGGCAGATGCGATGAAAAAAAATTGAGGGATTAGCACTCAACTATCTCCATTCCACAAGTATGAATAACAACTAAGCCTGGTCTCAAGTTTCACCCCTGTGCTGAAACCAGGGTCGCACCCATTTCATACTATCAGATTTAAATTTGTGTTTTGATGCTGGCTCAGATTTCCCGTGATAAAGATTCTAACTCTATGCGACTTGCCGGGTGAAGAGTCAAAGTGCACTAGTTCTGCGTTGACTACACCCGAGGACTTTTCATTGCTTGCTCAAAAGAATTACTCAAGTTAGAGCAGATCAGATAAGAGCAATAGCTCTTACGCTGCAATTGCAAAGCCCAGAGTCGGAACGCCGACTTCGTCATCAGCTTTAGGTAGAAGCCTGCCTAATAACGAGATAACACGTTTTAGAAATATGTGAGCCACCATTGTCGTATAACTTTTGACAAGCACGCAGTTTGATGATGGCGGCGCAGTTCTGGTAAACCAAAGTGAAGATCACTGGGACAAGGAGAAGGAAAAAGCGGCAGCACATTTTGAGAGAGGCAATACGGAAGTATTTTTCACCGAGAAGACAGCACTAAGTTCGAACGCTGAGAGGATAACAGCGCAGTAAAGAAAAATTCCCGAAAATGTCCACAGAAAACTGGAGTCATTCATAGGATGAGGAGAAGAAAAGAGGTGGGACAGGTAGTTCGAGGGAGAAAAGCTTTTGCTTTGTTGCAACTGCCGAGAGCCAGGGCATATTTGTAGGGAGATGCACAAAACGATGTGTGGCCTTTTTGTGCATATAAGGTGATGATGAGAACTTGCTGCTTCTTAGCCCCTACCTACATGAGCTGCAAAGAAATGCATATTCTATAAACTGTTCAAATAAAGCTTTCCTACCTGTGGACACAGGGCACATATCTGGCTTTTGCGTTGACTATTTCATGGGAGAAAGAAAGTGCATTAAGAAACTGCTGAACTGCCACATTGCTTGCCTGCCTACGACAAAGGTAAATATTTTGGGTTCGTTCAGATAGCTGCGACAGAAGCAGCGGTATCTAAAATGGTTCCGCTGCAGTGCCCCTACTTCTCAGATAGGCTTTACCGGCCACTAGGTGAGTGCGGAGAAACGAAGGGAGAGGAAATAATGCAGGCAATAACCTTCATGAAGTACCGCACAGTGGATGCTCAGTTAACACAGGACTCCAGGCAGAAAAAATGGAAATTTAATACTTGTTTTTTTAAGGCAGGTGAAGCAGAAAAAAAAAGAAAAATTTGACAGCTAAAAGAGTGATCGATGCTGTCTTCACATGAGGCGACAGACGCGGCCGCGAATCAAGGTCTCCGCACGAAGAAGAATCCGAAGTCGCATCGCTATGATCTTCTACTAAGCGTGGCTTTGACCGTTCGCAGTCAGGCAGAAGAACACTGTAGCATGGGCAAAAGAAAAACTCAAGTCTATGCCACTTGAACTGCACCACGGAAAACGGTACTGCAGGGCGTAATATCTGAATGGGGGGAAAAAGGCTGACTTACTTCTGTGCAAGTGCTGCACACATCTCAAGGGCAAACTTTTTGGCCGCTTAGGGCGAACTGAATAGAGAACTGTTTTCTGAGCTTGCGCCATTGCAATCTCTGGCTGGAGCACTGTAGGATAAAAAGAAAGAAAAGAGTTCAAATGAAGCACTTGGTGTCTGGGTCTTTTTGTTTGCTGCTCTTCTGAAACAAAATCTACACTAACATTTTGTCTACCTAAATGCAACATGTATGAAAAATTCGTCAACTTTCATAACAAGCCGGTGACACGCCCATCTACGTCCGGCTTTGTGCGTGAAAGCTATCCACAGCCAGAAGTTGGCGGCTTTTAATAATGTAGTCGATGCAGTGGCGGTCACGCTCTTATCTGAATGTACATAGCAGAAAATGTCTAACTCTGTCTGTAGCCCTAAACAGGAGTTTTATTCTACCTTTCGCGCTGAGTCAGACTACAACGAAATGAACTTTCGGCATAACCATCTTGTTTGCGGATTTCACGGCAACCTATCGCAATTAAGTGGACGACTAGAGCGGAACGAGGCACGATTTCTCATGCGTTATGACTATCCGAGCCGCAGTGAGCTCGAAAGGCGTATGCAGTCATCACGCTCAGTGGTTTAGCGCAGCTTGAAAGCACTCTGACGGGCAGGGTTAGAATGGCCATTGTGGATCTTTTGTTGATTTTTCGCGACTCAAAGAACAAAGAAGAAATATTCCTATAAAGCCGCTAGTACACGCTTGTCCACATAACTCTGACACCATCATGTGTCACAGATGAATTGAAATATATGATACGGTGCCCCATACTGAAGACAGTGCTTATACTACAGCGAAGCCGCATAAACATGCAAATAGCTCTTGCAGTCGCACACTGTCTTGAATGCATTTTATTATCGCATTTTACTCAGGCGCCGGAGGAACGCTGCCACGAACACGGACGAACTATGCCAAGCTTTCAATTTATTCTTTCTCAGTAATTTGATGTGGCACACTGGTGGTTATTTTGGGGGTACAGGGGCTTCAAGCGCATTTTCAGTAAAATTACATCCGGCAAGTTTGAGTTCACTTCTATAAGCACTTATGTTTTTCGGGAAACTGACTGCTCTGTTGGTTCTTACGATGCACTCAGGTTCAAGTTACATACGCGACACAATTGTCAATGATCACTATTGGAAAGCATTCACGTGAAACAGTCGAACCACAGTTTTCGGCGATTCTGCAAAGCTTGTAGTATCCCACTCGAATAGATAGATCCTACATCAAAAATTCTCCATCGCAACAAGTACAGCTGTTAGGTGATAGCAATGTGAAAAACTTCCCACACCTAAGAATTCCACTTTTTGCTTGTGTCTGCAGCGCTGTCTCAAGAAGATCTGCCGAAAGCAGTATAAAGTACTTCAAGAGCTCTGAAAGAATCATAGATTTTTATCCACAGCCCAAGCATTGACCATAGGATTCAAACCTTGCGAAAAGCATAATATACAACGCTTATTTTCAGTGTGGGCTCGGAAAGCTTTGACTGGAGTTTGGATGCCGGCTTTAAAAACCGAGAATACCAACCAGATTTGATTTGTTGCTAATTGTTTAAAATGAATTTAGTGCATGTGAAACTTTCTGTCTGACCGAACTTCTCTTATCGAAATAAGTGCTCAGAATACGTAAGTAGCCACGACATTTTGCATCTGAACACAGTCATGAGAGCACTGCTTGTTGCGCTCATCTTCCTTTTAGAAGAAAATTAACCCTTTGACTCGAAGCGCAACTTGAACTCGCTGAAAACGGTAATATGTAAACTGAGCACTGTTCGCGTATGGTGTCACGTAGGTTAAAGGACTACACACACTCTCTTCAGCCGCTGCTAGGTGACACGCGTCTCAGTGCAGTGAAGACAAGCTCATTTAAGGCTCCACCGAACACCTTATCTGTTGTGACGGCAGCCGACACCTCTAGTCATTATGAGCCGAGAGGGTTGTCACGGAGACTTAGCCACGCTGCCCAAGTTCTTGTCAAGAATGTCTGTCATCGGTGCTGTCGGTCCGACGTGGCGTGCAACCTTATCGAGGCAAGTTCTAAAAGGAAGCTCGCTCGACCATGCGGCCTTCTGGCGACGAAGGCCAGTCATTTGTTTTACGCCTCCTTAAGACGCACCGCTCGACGAACGATGCGAAATTTGCAGAAGTGGATGGTTATTGTAGTAAGTTTAATCCCATGAGATGTGGTAATACCATGTGGTCTCAATATCTGAAGGAAGGAGCTGACATTAGCGGTTGTTTTTCAGTAATTTCTTATTTGAAAATCCATTCTTGAATTGGACTGCGGAATAAAAAAAAGATATATTCCTCTTCAAACTGAAACAGCAGACTGATTAACATATCAGCAACGCTCTGCTTCAGAAAAAACACTACAGACTGCAAAGCGCCACAGAAATGTTTTAAAATAAACATAACACCAGCATGTCGCGTCTTTCAAGCAGGGAGTTAAGGTAAGAACGACGGACGTATAATGAATGCATTGAAAGCAGCCGCACACAGCACTGAGCATGAAAGTCTACTGAATTGATTTACTTTAGCCCTTGCAGACGGAAACAATCAACCGTCATTCATTACACATAAATCACACGCAATCCAGACGAATTCTTACAAAGCCGTTTTGAAAGCAAAGCAAAGCGAGTCATGTGGTTTCCGAGTGCAAGACCCCAGTGGTACTTGCCGAAACGCATCTAATACCCTCGCTTCAAACGTGTGACCTTTAGTTTTCAATTAGAGGAACAGTGTTGAAAAGCTATTCGAGGAAAATAGCATTGCACGCCAAAATTAATTTGGTCATTCCATTCGATGCCGGAGAACGGAATAAAGAGATTTGTTATAAAGGAAAGAATTTACGTTCCCATGGCGGTTACGCAATTTATGTCGAAAACAGAAATGCAAGGAAAATCATGGTAAAAAATTCACGCTCTCAGTCTTCGCCTGACCTCCACGCAACAATATGTATTCCGCAGCTCCTTTCCTTATTCCATTTTTACAGTGTAATGTAAGCTATTACACTAAGGCCTGTTTAACCAGATTTAATAGGCGCACTTACGGATGCATCATGACGAAGACCCATCGCTCGCGCCACTGGTTTTAAAAATTTACACTGTGTGCAGCATGCCGTAGCGCAGCAGACTGCGGCTCCTTCCCTGGGAATCCGTGGTGTTGCTGATTTGGAGGCGTGCGTGCTTACTAGTATTTTCAAAGAAACATTGCATGTTCTTTACCATTGTCGTCTGCGTGCACCTGCCAAAACGTCGTCTTTTTTTTCCTCCAGCCGACAGCTTTCGTGCTTCATATGGTTTGCTTGCCTTCTCCATCCCACCACATGAAATTCAAGTGTCTGTGCGTGTAACTTAGTGCTTGCAACTGTTTTTTTTCTGTTGTTTTTTACTTGACTGGCTTCCTGTTTTTCGTGAACGCGAACCGCGGTTTATAAACATTCTTTCTTTTGTAGTGAAAGATAACAGCAATTTATTTATGTCTTCGCCTTTGTTATTTGCTTCCCCCAGGAGCCGTCCAAGTGCCATGTACTGTAGATAAATAAATACGGTTTCAATTTCCAGCGAAAGTTTAATCTTACTTTGGAGTAAATATTTAACGCGTGGGAAATCCTACAGTCGAAAAATACAAATATTTCTATCTCTCTCTTCCATCATTAAACTAGCTATATCGCATTGAAACCGAGAAAAAAACGTTCTCTTCGTGTACTTCTAAAATTTTGTGCGCCTTTACGGCCTTTCTAATCATATCTTTTGTGGAGTACACAATTACCGGTAGCCTATACCAATAATGGTGAAGATAACTAGAGCCATATCCTGGCTTCTGCTAATGCCTTCGCGTACAATGTACTCGAAATAACATCCTTGTATTAGTTGTGCACGCGGCGTGCAAAAGTAATACAAAAAAGCGCGCAAAATATTTGGGACGTGACACAAATTAACTCTAATTCTCAGCTCTTGGGAATCCAATAATGAAAAATTAACACGAAGGGTCCTTTCATAGCTGATTTTACTTTATTTTTAAATAGGTAC
Organism: Amblyomma americanum; assembly: GCF_052857255.1. Classification (NCBI taxonomy): domain Eukaryota; kingdom Metazoa; phylum Arthropoda; class Arachnida; order Ixodida; family Ixodidae; genus Amblyomma; species Amblyomma americanum. Next base: position 98,233,620 of record NC_135501.1, read on the forward strand.
TACCTTTGTCGATGACCCATGTACAGAAAAAGACAAAGTGCTATATTTATTTAAGCCTTACAAGCTTACAGGGCACCGATGAAAGCGTACAGGCTCATAATAGTGCCTCAGTTGCCGCATCACCTCAACCAGTCTACAAGGAAGATATGAGTTTTATGTATTGTGTTAGATCTTAGAGAACTATAAAAGCAGCCTCTTAACGAAATAATACACCCACACACAAACATACGTGAATGCGTTCGAACCTTCTTCTATTGAAGCTCTGCCACTGTTACGAGCTGGGAGAATCGTACCCGCGTACACTAACGTGCAGTTAACCGAGGTCGAATATGTGAACCGCTCAGGCTGGTAGGAAGGTATTCGCCCTATAAAATATACGTCGAAACCTCATAAGTATGCATAAGAAGCCGTAGGTGAATTATTCTGTCTCTTATTGATATATTACACTCATTCAAAGAAACCATTTTGGAGTGCCGCCCCGGAGTTAAACGGTTTTTCACTCATATTACCTGCTTATATAGTTTCACTTGAAGAGGCGAAAGTGTCAAGGAGGAGAAAGGTGAAAGCAACATTTGCAGAAGCTGACAAGAACACAATCCAGTGCTTCTTGGCATTGGCTACTTACCTGAGAATAATGTGCGCAGTCTAGCTCGGAGGAGGTCGCGTTCAGTGAAACATATACTGCTTTCCCCAACGCTTTGAGGAAAAAAGGTTTCCTTCGGAAAGCAAAGACTTGCTGGAAGAAAGCAGTTAGGGGGTTATTGGCCAACCGTCTTACTTGTAAGGCACACTCGCCGGCGAACCGGCAGAGGTAAAGCCGGGCTCTTTGGTTCCCCAAGGCTAGTAGAAGGAGGTGCACAGCTTTGACAACGAGATGGGGAAGTTTCATCCCGGGTTTATTTTACTCGAGAGGTGGCGCGACGCGACTGGGATGACATATCGTCAATATTCACCAGAAACACAGAGTATCAGAACTTTTTGTCGGCCTTGGTGTGCAAATAACCCCTGCACAAGCCGAATTCAGATGCAGATTCTTACAGCCACGAGATAACAATCAATGAGGATGAGCGCATTGCAGGACGCCAACTTTCCTCCTTTGCCCGAAAAGAGGGCTGTTCTCTGCTGAGAAAAAATGTTTCGAGAAAGGCTGCCATCATTTCAGAACTGTACGGTGTTTGTGACTCTCGTTGCTGCCAGAACGGGGCATTCTTGTGCTTCACCAAGCTTCTCCACCGCTTATTTTAGCTTGCGCTAAAGCCTTTCTTCTTTATTTTTTCTTCATTCAAGGATTCATCCAGCGGCTGAAGGCTTAACTGCAAGGGGGGGGGGGGGGCGAACAACAAATTCAAGCATTACAAGTGCCATAGTCGGGTAATGGGAATATGCTAACAGAACATGAAACAGCCATACACACAAAAAATAAAGCACCCACTCGCATACACGAAAGTATTTAGTCTTAGGATAAAATAATTTTTTGAATATTTGCTTGAAACGCATCCACAAATGGGCAGTCAACGATCTTTTATTCAGTTTGTTCCACACAGATATGACATGTGGAAAGAAGGAATTCCGGTAAGCTTCATTTCAACATCTGATTTCTTGTACCTTAAAAGCATGATCACAAAGTGCAGATATAAAATATTGCAGGAGAACATAAAGATCTTTATCAATACCGGTTTTGCCTAAATAGATTCTGTAGAAAATTTCCAGTTTATTGTGCACGCGCATAGTACTGAGATTTCCCATTCAAAAGATTCCTTAACTGTTTAAACGTAGTGTCAGAAATTACAGCATTTGGCGACAAATCGGCAAGCACGGTTCAATGAGCTTTATAAAAGATCTGATAATGTGGATATACGTAGATCCCTCAACATTCTGGCATATTCAGTAATGGGTATAGTGTGTGAGGTACAGCAGTTCTTTTACATTTGCTGAGGCTTTGCGAAAATTTCGCCGCTAGAAATTAAACACGGTATATTAAAGCAGTAACTGTGCCCGACACAGCACCCGTCCTTCTGAAGTAGATGGCATCGGAGATATGAGAAAGCCCTTGGTCTGCATGTAATTGTTGCACAATGATTAATACAATGGACGGTGTTGGCAACGACAGCGTCATCAACAAAAATGTACGCAATTTTCGCGACTTGCCATGCACTGTGAGCAAACAACAAAAACCATAAAGATGTTAGGAGCCATTCTCCGCTTGTTGCCGTAAACATTGTAGAGGGTTAAATAAATACCAAAATATATTGGGTTTCTATCTTCTAACGTGGTTTCCTGTCTGGAAATTTGTTCCAAGAATTGTGGGCAGAAGGAGGCAAAATCAGCTGCTATGACTTGTGACTGAGCAGAAATTACATATTCCAGGGATACAAGAGAAGAAAATTGAGTGTCAGAACAAGGCCGACAGTTTATGGAGCGTCCGTTCAGTAGCCGATACTATGTTTGCGTGTCTCATGCGGCAAGTACTTCGTCAGGATGCATGGTTTTAATCCGCCAGTTCCCGGTAGCTATTTTGAAGAGACTTCAGATTTGCAATTTCGGTTGTTGGATTCTCTGTGACATCACGTTTGCGGGCTTTGATAGCGCGTCATCTGTATTTATGCGCACGCTAACTTTGAGGAGAGGCGGTAACAGAATCTGAAAAGGAGAACTGGATTTGCGAGGTGCTCATCATCATCAGCCTGTCTACGCCCACTGCAGGGCAAGTGTCACATATATCAAGGAGACTAAATTATATTTTAAAGGAAAAAAGGTGTGAAGAAGACGACGCAAATTAACCGAAAAATAAAGAACAGGAAGAAGAAGCATTCGTTGAGGTGGAGAGAGATGATTGGTGGAGAAGCATACGGTGAGGTGGAGAGAGATGATTGGTGGAGAAAAGAGGACGACGACAAGGCTTACGTGGAACAACACCGAGGCTATAAAACGGCGAGTGCGAGCGAGGCACGGGGGTGGGGGGGACAGCAGAGAAGCGGAGGCGGAGGCGTCAGGGAAAGCGACGCCGGCTACTGCTCCGGTGAGCTCGCGTTCTGCGGCATCGCATCGTGGACTTCCTGCCATGCCTGAGCCCGTTCTGGGGAGTCAACGGAGGACGCTACCACCTGCTACGGCCAGGGGTGTCTCCAGCGCTGTTTCCACCCATCCGTGTGGTGCCCCAAACGCCAACACCGGCATCACCTCCAAGGGCGCTTGGACCTGGAGCTTGTACGACACAGCCAGCGACGCCAGCCCAAGCGCGTCGAACGCAGGCAGCGAAACCAGCCCAAGCACGTCGGACGCCGCCTCGATGCCGGCTACGGGATCCATATAACGCCGCAGCCGCACCGAACCAACCGTGAGCACGAACGCCGACCGCTAATAATAGAACGCTAGTAGTAGACGCTCGTAGCAGTGTGCCCGGGTCATGTGTATTTATAGTATTTGTGTTTTGTGTTAGTTTTATTAGTTTTGTGTTCTAGTGTGTGTGTCACGTAGGGTGTATTAAATGTGCGTTTGTGTGGGTACACCCGTCGCCTAGTCCATTCTTTGGGCCCAAGTGTTCTCCGGAGAGATCCGTGACAAAGATAAGTGGCGAGCCTGTCAGGATTCATTTTCCTTTTTTTTTCTTTTTGCTTTGTCTCGTATCTTTCGGATCTCTCAACGGCAGAAAGTTTGGATTTGGCCAAAACGTTAGAACGGGCGCTGAAGCTCCGGCACATGCTTCCAGTGAAAATTAAACTTATGCTTTATAAATCCTTGTTTCTCCCCCATATCAATTATTGTAGCCTTATCTGGGCTGACACAAGCCAACGCAACATAAACAAATTGTGTCTGCTGCAATAGAAAGCCATTCGTCACGTAGCAAATGCTCCCTATGATGCCCATACACAAGTACTATTTTCCTCCTTTCATGTGCTTCCTTTACAGCATGTCCACCAATTTAACCTCATTACGAAATACAAAGAAGCCATAAAAGACGACAGCGTCACTTTTATAAAGCTTTGTAATCTCAGGAAAAATCCAGAAGCACCCTATCCCATTAGAAAAAAAGAATTCTGGTCAATCCCCTACACAGACTACAGTACCACATACCGAAGTACCTTAATCTATTGGAAGCAAATAATATTGACATATATAACATCTCAAAGAAAAAATGGAAAGAATACCTCATATCACAAGGCATGTAACTCTGTTATTTTTTTTTATGATTCCGGAGTGGCAAAGACTGTATTTGACACAAATGTGCATTTCAATGTTCTATCCTTATTAGGTTTTCTGTCTTATTGTTGTTGTTAATTTGACCTGTAAATGTCTTATGCGATGTGTTTGAGCGCGTGTATGATTATGGCGTTATTTAAGTTTTGTACATAAGTGCCTGTTGTCTGCTACCCATGCCAAGGCAGGGGCAGGAACACCGTCAAGCTGCTAGGATAGTAGCTTTTTGTTTCGGTCGCAGTGTTTTTTCCTGGCTTATTATGGACAAAAAAATGCTGAATAAAAGGATTTGGATTTGGATTTGGTTAAGCAAAGAAGAGGCGTGGCGTCTCTATAACCAGGAGGCAAAGAGGCAGAGAGAGGAGGCAGATAGGCAGAGAGAGAAAAGGGGGCAAGCACGCAAAGACGCTCGCGAAGCAGAAGAGCGCGAGGCGAAAAGAGCTCGCGAGGCAGAAGAGCGACAAGCTAGAAGAGCCCGCGAGGCAGAAGAACAGGAGAAAAGAAGGATAGAACGGGAGGAGTTTATTTTGTGGAAACAGGCACATGTCGCGGGAGGATATGAGGAGATCACGGACAACAATCAGCGTTCCTTAGCGGTTACAGAATCTCCCAGACCGGCCAGAGTTTGCCCAAGAAAGCTGATGGCTCCTTTCGATGACAAGAGAGATGATTTGGATGCATATCAGCAACGATTCTAGCGGATAGCTTTGGGGCAATGCTGGGAGCGCAGTGAATGGGCGACGGCATTGAGCATGTGTTTAATCGGAGCGGCGCTGAATGTGTTTGGAAGGATGCCTGCTGCTGATTCCATGGACTACGAGAAGCTCAAAAAGGCGCTCCTCCAAAGATTCAGGCTTACAGCAGAAGGTTTTCGTGACAGATTTCGCACCACGAAACCTGAGGAATCGGAAACCGCTAAGCAGTTTTCCTGCAGGCTGACCAACTATTTTGATAGGTGGCTTGATATGTAAACACAGAAAAGAGTTTTGAAGGGGTGCGTGTCAAGCTGGTCAGAGAACAATTTTTAGCATGTTGCAGCTCAAAGCTGGCGCTATTCCTGAAAGAAAGAAAGTTGTGTTCGTAGGAAGAGTTCGCCGACACTGCAGACCAATTGCTCGAGGCTCAAGGGTTAAGGAATTTGAGTAAGGCAAAAGAGGAAACCCAAAATACCCTAGAGACAGATGCGGAAAAGCAAGAGCATATGGCAGTGCATCTAAGGTGCCAGTAAGGTGCCCAAAAAACACAGGTTTTGTGTCAAGTTTGTAAGAGGAGGGGTCATACTCTGGATGAGTGCCGATACAGAACGCAGGACCGAGCTGCATTTGTTGCCGACTCTAGGGTAGAACTTATCACGCCACCCGAAGTTCCACAGATGGAAAATGAGGCAGTGAGTGAAACACCCAACTCGAAAGCAGCAATGCCAGTGGTGGTTGGGCAAATAAGGGACCGTCCAATATTGGTACTTAGAGACAGCGGATTTAACAGTCTTGGTTCGTAGAAGCCTGGTGAAGGACGAGGATCTTACAGGGGAAGTGTCGGGCGTCACTCTGGTAGACAACACTGTAAGGTACCTTCCTGAAGCCATGATTCTAGTGTCCACGCCATATTATACTGGGCAGGTAGTGGCAAAATGCGTAGACCAACACATCTATGATCTCTTCTTCGGGAACATTACGGGTGCAAGAAGTGTCGAAGACCACGATCCCGAGTGGAGGATGCTCGACATTGAAGAACATCCAAAGGAGGAAAGGCCTTCGACAGCTCAGACGGGTGCAGTCAATTTATCGTCGCCAGTGGAGACAAGAGCTCAAGCGACAGCCCGAGAAACGCAACGTCCGCTCTCTACTCCCGTTGCGATGTGCTTGAGCGTAACACCGGGCGAAATTGCAATTAGGCAAAAATAAGACACGAGCTTGAAAGCCTTCTCCGAAAGAGTCGGGGAAAAACTGAAAAGAAAGAAGAGTCGTACGTCTTTCAAATATCAATTGTTAAATGGTATTCTGCCACAGGGAGTGCATATTTAGTTCAGGAAGGCGGGTCCAACAGCTGGTGTTACCGTAGGATATGCGAGAGACCATGCTACGCTTACGACTTGACATTATTGCCGGACACCGGGGTGTTCAAAAAACGGTGTCTAGGATCACCGAGGAGTTCTTTTGGCCGGGTGTTCAGAGTGATGTTAAGCGCTTTGTTCGCTCATGTGATGTGTACCAGCGCACAGTTCCAAAGGGCAGAGTGATCCCGTACCTCTGGGCAAGATGCCAGCCTTCGACCTACCGTTTCAGCGAGTGGCTATTGACATTGTGGGGCCAATCTCTCCAGTATCCGCCAAATGCAATAGATATGTGCTTACTCTGGTTGACGTGGCCACTCGTTATCCTGACGCTATTCCACTGATAACTATTGACGGTATCCAAGTGGCGGAGGGTCTCGTGGAAATGCTTTCGCGTTATGGGTTCCCGAGGGAAATTTTGAGTGACCGGGGCTCGAACTTCATATCGGAGCTAATGAAGGAGGTTAACCGCCTTTTGTCAGTAAGGCAGTTACTGACAACACCTTACCATCCGATGTGTAATGGGCTTGTAGAGAGGTTCAACGGCACCCTCAAAAATATGATGAAGAAAATGTGCCAGGGGAGACCTACTGATTGGGATAGATATCTCCCAGCTCTTTTGTTTCCTTACCACGAAGTACCACCAACGAGTCTTGGTTTCTCGCCTTTCGAGATGCTATATGGGAGAACCGTTAGAAGTCCACTTGCAATACTCAAGGAGCTGTGGGCTAATAAAGAGATGGCATCATCTCTCAAGACAACATACACATATGTTCTTGAGTTGCGGGAGAGGTTGAAGGAAACATGCAGGCTTGCACATCAGGGCCTGGAAAGGGCGCGCGAACGCAATAAAGGATATGATGACAAGAAAGCCCTTCACAGAAATTTGAATCCGGGCGACAGGGTTCTTGTACTGCTACCCACGGATCATAATAAGTTAATGATGCAATGAAAGGGCCCGTACCATGTGACGCAGAGGAAAAAAAGACGAGTTATGAATTATTGGTAGATGACACTAATAACGTTTTCCGTGTAAATTTGTTGAAGAAATACGAAGAAAGGTGTCACGTACGGGACACCCCAAAGGTAGGATTTGCGGTAGTGGCCGAGGAGACAGGTGATGTTTCCGAGGGGCCCACGTGCAGTGGGGAGAAAAATGCAGGAGGGATGAAGTACTAATGAAGCCCAAAGTGAATGAAGACAGACGATTACAGCTCTACTCCAAATCAAGGGGGAGATATTTTTGGAAGGACCAGTCAAAACAGAGGTCATATGTTGCGAATTAGACTTGAATACAGATAGAGCTAACTGAACAGCTCTAGGTATACCTGGGATCTATCTTCTTGTGGTTGCTGTGTTAATGTATCTCTGGGATTTATCTTCTTGTGGCTGTTGTTTGTGTTATGTGATTATACAAGGAAGTGTGTTGCGGAGACCAACATGCGTATTAAGAACTCTGTACGGACAACGGCAGTGGTGTGTTAGTGTTCAGGAAACGCAATTTGATGTGCTGTGTTAGTGGTGTGCGTTTGGTGAGTGCCGGACCTCTGCGGTGTGGTGTGTACTGGGTTCAGAATCGCCACAGAAGATAATCGGTGGGCTGGCTGGCTTGGAGATGAGGGTGACGTGAGCTGGCTGGCTTGGAGATGAGGGTGACGTGAGCATTTTTTCGTAAAAAAACTCTTGAGAGAGGCGGCCCTTGTCACATATATTAAGGAGCCTATATTAAATTTAAAAAAAAAGGCGTGAAGAACACGACGCAGATTAACCAAAGAATAAAGAAGAGGAAGAAGAAGCATTCGTTGAGGTGGAGAGAGATGATTGGCGGAGAAGAGAAGAAGACGACGACAAGACTTACGTGGACTAACACCGAGGCTATAAAAGGGCGAGCGAAAGCGAGGCCCGGGGGGGGGGGGGGGAGACGGCAGAGAAACGGAGGCTCCGGCGGGTCAGGTACACTTTGGTTAGAAGAGAGCCAGGTCGGAGACTGCTCCGGTGAGCTCGCGTTCTACGGCATCGCATCGTGGACTTCCTGCCGTGCCTGAGACCGTTCCGGGGAGTCAACGGAGTGCGCTACCACCTACTACGGCCAGGGGTGTCTCCAGCGCTGTTGCCACCCAACCGGGTGGTGCCCCCAACGCCAACAACACCGGCATCACCTCCACGGGCGCTTGTACCTGGAGCTTGTACGACGCAGCCAGCGACGCCAGCCCAAGCGCGTCGAACGCCGCCAGCGAAGCCAGCCCAAGCACGTCGGACGCCGCATCAACGCCGGCTACGGGATCCATATAACGCCGCAGCCGCACTGAACCAACCGTGAGTACGAACGCCGACCGCTAATAGTAGAATGCTAGTAGTAGACGCTGGTAGCAGTGTGCCCGGGTCGTGTGTTTTTATAGTATTTGTGTTAGCTTTATTAGTTTTGTGTTCTAGTGTGTGTGTCATGTAGCGTGCATTAAATGTGCGTTCGTGTGGGTACACATGTCGCCTAGTCCATTCATTCGGCCCGAGTGTTCTCCAGAGAGATCCGCGACAGCAATGGCCTCTCCCATGACTCTACTATTGACTCGGTCCTTTGCCAGCTGCATCCACCCTATTTCTGCAAACTTCTTAATCTCATCCGCCCACCTAACCTTCTGCCGCCCCTTGCTACGCTTACTTGCTCTTGGAATCCACTCCGTTACCCTTAAGGACCAGCGGTTATCTTGCCTTCGCATTACATGCCCTGCCCAAGCCCATTTCTTCCCCTTGATTTCGACCCGGATGTCATGCACCCGCGTTTGTTCCCTCGGCCATTCTGCCCACTTCCGGTCTCTTAACGTTACACCTATCATTTTTCTTTCCATGCTTGCTGCGTTGTCCTTAACGTCAGCTGAACCCTTTTCTTTAGCCTCCATGCTTCTGCCCGTAGGTGAGCACCGGCAATATACAGCTGCTGTGCACTTTTCTCCTGAGGGATATTGATAAACTGCCATTCATGATCTGAGAGAACCTGCCAAATGCGCTTCATCCCATTCTTATCCTTCTGGTTATTTCCCTCTCATGATGCGGGTCTACTGTCACTACCTGCCCTAAGGAGATGTATTCCTTTACCACTTCCAGCCCCTCACTGCCAATTATATACAGCTGTTCTCTTGCTAGACTGTTGAGCATTACTTTGTTTTTCTGCATATTAATTTTAGACCCAGCGTTCTGCTCTGCCTCCTGACTCCTTGATCATGATTTGCAACGCACCTCCTGAGTGACTCAGCAAGGCAACGTCATCAGCGAATCGCAGATTAAGCAGGTATTCTCTATTATTTCTTTTTCCCAACTGTTCCCATTCCAGGCCTCGGAATACCTCCTGAAAACAGGCAATGAACAGCATTGGCGAGATCGTGTCTCCTTGCCTGACGCCCTTCCTTATTATAATTTAACTGGTGACTTTATGGAGGACCATGGTAGCTGTACTGTGTCTATATATATCTTCCAGTATTTAGTCATAAGGTTCTTCTACACCCTGATTACGCAATTCCTGTATGACTGCTGAGGTGTACACTGAGTCGAATGCTTTCTCGTTACCAATAAAGGCTATAAACAGAGGTAGGTTATATTCTGCCCTTTTCTCTATCACCTGATTGATAGTGTGAATATGATCTATTTTGGAATATCCTTTACGAAAGCCTGTCTGATCCTTGGGTTCATTAAACTCTAAGGTGTCCCTGACTCTATTGACGATTACCTTTGTAAATACCTTGTAGGCAACTGACACTAAGCTGATCGGTCTGTAATTTTGAATTTCTTGGTGTCTCCTTTTTTATGGATTAAGGCAATGTTGCGTTTTTCCAAGCTTCTGGTACTGTCGAGGTCACAAGGCATTGCGTATACAGAGTGGCTAGTTCATCTAGTACAATCTCCACTCCGTCCTTCAACAGATCTACTGTTACCTGATCCTCACCAGCTGCTTTTTCCTTTTCCATTGCTCCTAAGGCTTTCTTTACTTCCTATTTCATACCTGGCGGGATGACGAATTGCTGTGCGCTACTGTCCCTCTCATTAACGTTCTGATTACATTGGCTACTGTACAGATTTGCGTGGGACTCTTCGGCTACCTGATCATGAATAACAGCTTGCGAGTATCCTTGAAAACAAAAGTGTATACCATATCTATCTTACCAGTATTCGTCAGGATGAAGGCATAAGATATCTATCGTGGAAATTGTTACATATGAAACGAAAAATTTGAGGCTAAGGCTTTAGTTTAAGGAGGCTTTAAAATAAATTCCGGACATCATAATGTCTTAAGGAAAATAAACTCATAAGGGGAGGGGTAACGTTGACGTACGAAGAGGAGAAACTTGGCAGTAAACAAAGGCGAGGACTGACCTCCTAGTCAAATAAAAAAAAAAGAATTAGATTCCCAGCGAAGAAAAGTGTAGTAGGTTGCTGCAACGAGTCAACCCAAGGAGCAAAGGTAATTGGCCCAAAATTGCAACAGGATAGTTTCATGCTGGTTCTTTGTAGGCTTGCCTTTGCCAATACGATTCCAACATTGGGTCAATTACCTGTGCTGCTTGGGAAGTGTTCGGAAGAGATTAGGAAGACCGCGTAGGTGAGTTGGCCAGAGCTTGCATAGGGTACGGTGCATTTAGGAATTGAAAAAGCTGGTCTCTTGTAGTTCCGCTTTAAAGCCTCTGCTGATGACGATTGTGAAAGCTGTGAGTAGAAAACGAATTCTATACCTATAGGCCTCACTTTATTCTTTAAAGCGTCTGTTACGATATCCGCAATGCGCTTCGGATATAAAATTTGAGGGCGCTGAGCGCTGAGCGTAGTGGAAAAATAATTGCTGTCTGTCATCATCTTGTACTCTTTTTTCTTCGTTTGCGCCCATAAACAAGCTACTTGGTTCAGAACCTACCATATTTAGAATCTTGTGCGCAGAAAATAAACCTATTATTGTCTCCTTAATAAGCTGCTGAAGGCATTATTTTAAATACTGCAATGGTGTTCGGAGATTATGCAGCAAGCTACAACGCGCAATGGGTATTAAAAAAAGTTGCATAATTCCAGGGAATAAATTCTGCGCGCAACAAAACAGTAACTTTTGGCAAATATGAAATAAAATTAACAAATCTGCGCTGCAACTAATGACGCGAGATTTATGATTCTTCGTCTAGGCTCCTCCTTGCATCTACAACGAGAAAGGGAAGGCGATCCGCCCTCGCCACGTGGCTGCGGACGCTGTTCATGAAACTTGAACAACCTTTCGCGACATGTACTACAGAATCGCATGTCTACATTTTAAGACAATTCATGCGCTCTTTGTGATGACATATGATCTCCTAGTGAAGGTCCTTTCATATCCTCAGCATTGTTATTACGGAGCACAGTGGAGGGTGTCCCTGCAGTATTAAATTTCTCTACTAAAAGTGACAACACACTTTTAATGTTGATAATTATATTGCATAAAAGGAATGCTTATATTAGGCCGCTATTGCAAACTAACTGTCCTGTACTAAGTAGCACATATGTAAAATTCTGGGTATGTAACATTTGCAGGCCGCGCACAGACGTACGGCAGTGCCCGCAACATTTGACAGCACTTGTTGTATCATAACAAGATGACTTTAAATATGGGTTTGAAATCTTTTCTGAGACAGAAAATCAGAAGACAAGACATCCACAAAGTTAAAAGCCAGGATTTTGTGTACACAAATCTCAATATTGCAATTTCTTCTTTACGTGCCATTTTTAGATCACTATCTGCGTCAGGATAGTTCCCCTGAGGTCACCTGCAGTCGCGGATGATATTTCACGAAACGAGATGGAGAAAGGGGAGCTAGAGGGAAGGCGCAGAGTTGGAATGAACACGTGATCACACGCAGGTAGAGTTCTTCCGAGCCCATAGGCATGCACTAGATGCGTCGTTTGCCCAGCGCTTGTCTCGAGATGAAGACGTGGCCGAATTCGGAACCGCCACGAGTGAGTAACGTAGTGGCGGTCCCATGCGCCGTAGTGGCAGCCGAGGTGATGAAAAAACCGCAAGCACCGATGCAGCAGCGTTCAGAGTTGCGAGAAGACGGATAGACTTGCTTGGAATACTGCACGTATGCTGCAGGCCAGAGCCTCGAAACGGTCGGCATGAGAAATGTAGTACGTGATCAGGAGGCACTCAGGAAACGTGCTGCTTAACAAGATCGGTTATTCAGTGTTTCCGCATTCCTCGGGTAAAAATAGCTTATATTATTTCTCATATAACAAAAACAAAATCATTGTAGAATTATGCGTTATACTTCACTTGGTTAAACCCTCACGTGTCTGCTAGCCTTGGTCACTCGCCATTTTGTTCTTTTAAACAGATTGAAGTTTTTGTTATTTGTCACCTGATGTGTCCATACTGTGTAACTCACGAGCAACAGTTTTTGAGCGTTGAGTGTGCTCACATGTTGCCAAGAAGATAGCGCTCTAAGGCTGTACGTATAACTCTCAGCTCTTTGCAGTGCACTCTGAATGAATATACCTAGAAGTTAATGCGTTCCTGGATTTCGTGAATATTAAAGAATTCTCTAAATTTTTTTAATTATGTCTGCACATAACAAACGGCACAATAATAGGTTTTCAGCACTCTTTTTGTGCATCTAGCAGCGTGTTAGATCTTGACTTCGTAAGGCAGCGAGCTTTGCGTGCTTGGGTTCGTCACCAACATCCTCACAGCTTCTGCGCTGGACGTGAGCTGAAGGGAAAGCAGAAAAGAATTCAGCGCGCCAAATGGCGTTTTACTTACTCTGTGGTAATCAAGTCAGAATGGCGAAACTTTCTACACAAGACACATATCAAGGCACTGTAACAGAGCGTTAACTGCGAGATATCCATATTTCACGCACGTTTCATTTCTCTATTGCACTGGTAGCATAAAAATATTTGTTGCTCTAAATCCATTCGTGGAGTCGAGAACTTCGATACAAACCTTACAAATAAGTCTCTATTGTGCAACGTCATGGGTGTACGATGTCTCCTAACCGTTTGTGCAGCACCTCCAAAGTATATTTCGGCGTCGGTGCGGAATTCACAACAAAAAAAGCCGTAGTCAGTGGCCAGCAAACGAAGCAGTTCGGACTGGTTCTGTATCTCTCACATGGTCTGGCAATAAAGGAAGAGGGGAGCTGCCATCTAGCCATTAAGCACAGAAAGATTGTGTAGAGATATGCTAAGAGAGGAAGGTATCAGATGCTCTCAACAAAGCATACATTTTCAATTAGGCAAACAAGCAAACAAAATCAACGTGACATAAAAACAAATACCTCGAATATTCTCTGTGTGCAAGGTTACCTATGTGCTTCGCCAATAAAAGCTCCAAGAGAAGAAGAACTGGTTTCACAACTTGAAGGAAACAGGCTGGAGGATAACTGTGTTTTGGCTCGTGTTTCTCGGAAATCTGTCACATAATATAATAATTAGAGCGCGCTCAATATCTGGTTTGTGCGCATGAGCGCTCAAGAAACTGTCCAAGAAGTGCCGATTGGATCCATAGCAGAAATTTTGATTTGTTTACATACAAATTCTTGAGAGAAAGAGCCAAGGTATCCCAAAATTTATTATATAGTTGGCCGAGATTAAGAGATCCCAGAATTAACAATTGCTCCTGAAGGATGGTAATGGATTGAGGCGTATATTTATGGGGAATTCATGGTTCGCGATGAAACAATAAGCTTCATCAAGAACTACACACGAGAACAATTCCTACAAATCTAGTTTCGCTTAGGTGCAGTCTGCTTCCATAAGCACTCTGTGTGCCGACAGCCAGAAACTACAAAACCTGCAATTTCCGAAATGCATTCCGCCAACTGGAGTGTTGGAACGTCACAATTAAGGCGGTGCTAAGTATCTCCATTCAGACATTATGGAGCACTCTCTTCTCGAAATAGCCTGTGATGTCTTATTCCTGCTGGCATGGTAATCATGAACCTGGCAGTAATAAAAAATCTGAGCTCCGGGAAAGCAGCATTTATATGGCAGCGCTCGTGGCAAGGCCTATCGCCGTGATACCTAGAAGCATCGCTTGGAACGAAACAGCCAACCGCCGACAAAAGCTGGTGACAGATTCCGAAAGCATGAACAGGTCAGGAAGTCTCGCTGCTCTGCTGCCCTTACGTTCAATCAGAAACCATGGCGTGCTGTTTCTCCAAATAAATTTATTAGCAGTGCCTTCATTCGTAGAAACCTACTCTGCTTAATGCTGAAAGTCATCGCGCCATCGTATTTAGCTCCGCATAAGAACGACGTTTAATTCAGCCTGTGTCTAGCACGTACTCTGACTTAAGGTACGGGTCTATATTTCTGAACAGGAATGCTTTAGCAATTGTAGTTCAGGAGGTGGCCCTGTTTCTATTAGATTATTTTCATCGTTCTTGTTTCTTTCGGTGCAAGCTTCCGAGAAAAAGAGGTCTGCTGTCAATAGGCCTATCGAGATACCAGAGGACTTTGATGCTTGGAAATCAGCACGGTTCTACTTTGCATAGTAGAGTAACAGGCAGAGTCATGTTGATGCTAATCTGTTCATATGTAAACGCATTGTTATAAAGATTCGATGTAGCGTACACCGGCTCGCACGCATTAGAAGAAGACGCCCAGTCAAGGCGGAATGATAAATGTGATTCCCCTGAAATTTCCCCCAAGGCAAAATCATTAGCTTGGCACCAGTTTACTCTCTTCTTTGGGCTCTCCTCAATGAACCTTGGCCAATCCCCCATCGTCGGTATGTGCCATGTCACGAAGGCAACAACAACGTCAACAATGATTGCTCTTTATATCTGGGGCATCGCGATAACTTATCGGCGCTCTGGCCGGTTCAAAAAATCGGCAGACCGAAGTAACTACCGATTTTGTGCGTTTCTTGTCATATCTTAGTAATGCGGAGGGACATATTTGCATGATTTGATGTTTCAACGAAATAAACTTCAACTTTTATCACTAAACACCAGGTCGTATTGCATCTTCCCCACAGTCTGAGCAACCTTCTTGCAAGATTTGGTGAACAATGTGTCATGTGTTTAGGTACTAGTTGCAGTAACTCCCTAATGAATCTGAATATAGAGAGCTTGCCACACTTCAGAGCTTAATCTACACTATGTACATACGGAAAGATTCGGTTTAGAAGGTCTCCTAGTTTTTCATCATTAAAGAATGGATAAACATTATCACTTCAATTATTTGGTATTAGGGATCTTTGCAAAAAAATAAGAGCTTTAAAACTTATTACGTCAGTTAGTTGAAGCACGCTTACACGTTTTATCCAAAACCTTCATGATTAATGACTCTAAGATTTATAATTATGATTAAATATCTCACTTCTACTGCATATCCTGAGTGTAAAGTGCACCATGAGAGAAGTGCATTTATTCTGCCTCCTATGTTATACCGAAATCTTAAAAAAGGGCGGATATTTCGTCTCTGAACTTTTATTCCCGCATTCAATTTTGTACATTGCTATACTGCTAGCAGATATATATCTTCGATCTTTTCTCACATGGTTTTATGCGCCAAAAAAAGCAGTTTGATGAATTCCACAAGTAACGGCATTGTGCTCAGAGAGGCTCAGTGTGCAGCAAGTTTCCAACGTTTTGTGCTGTCTCGCGGTGAAACAGGAGGGAACGGTATGCAGGCCCAGGTTTAGAAGCAAAAACTGAAAGTTCTGAACGACGAATAATTAGTTAAAAAATCAACAGTTGATGTATTGCGCTAACCAATAGCAACAGTAAACTACATCCGATATTTAATGTAGACTCTGTTAGTCAAGCCAGCGAAAACAGTTTTTTTGGGCTTAATATCTGGTCTTGTGATTAACTTCTTGTTTAGATAGCAGGAAAAAACTTCAAAAAGGAACTGTAGTTACCGTCGCTGAAGAGTTCTGTGCGGCGTCAAGAAACTTGGGCGCAACTGATGATGAGGCAAATTTTTTACGGCGTAACAGCATCTTCCGCCAGAGTCATGGCACATGTGTATTTTTACTACGTAAGCACGAATCCAATGGGTACCAGCTCCGAGCAAAATCGTCCGTTGTCTACAGCGTTTTGTTCGCGGCGTGTCTGGCGCGAGTGCTCCGTTCCGCGGCACTGCCGACTGATCGTCGTCTTCTACATGGCACTTATCCTCCGATTCTGACGCCTGAAAAATCGTCCGTTTCCTGCTGCGTTGCCTCTTCGCGGCTGGCCTGTCGCTACCTTTCGGTCCCACGGCACTGCCACTCATCGTCGTCTCCTAACTGGCATTAATTCGTTCGTTCTGGCCAGAGCAGAATCGTCCTTTGTCTGCGGCGTTGTCTCTTCGTTGCTGGCCCAGCCCAAGCGCTCCGTATCATGGCACTGCGCGCTCGCAGTCGTTTTCTACGTAGCACAAATCTGTGGTATCGCACTTATTCGAATGTAGTAAGCATTCTCTGCAGTTTTTTGGTCGACGCGAGGCGCGATCGAAGGCCTAGTTCCCAAATATTTAACCCAAGACGAGCCGAGCACAAGGTAGGGGAAAGGTTGCGTCCGTTGTATTACCGATGGGTACTGGCCGGAACTGGCGATCGTAAGTCAAACCTCCTGCATGCGAGGCGGATGCTCAAACTACCGCTGCGGTCGCCAATTGTCATTGACTTCAAGTGGTAATTGTACATTTTTATGCGATGCAGCGTTGCAATGCCGCCCCATCCACCCAGCCTCCATTTCACTACGCCTACTAGGTTTGATCAAGCCGAGCTACTAAAGCCGTAAATGTTCTCACTCTACAATTCTTAGGCCTGTCCGCACCTTAACAATAAGATACTGCATATCACATTCGTCAAGGTTGATGGTCGTGTGTAGCATTCTGCGGTTCATTTTTTAGCGTTTGATGGTAGACTAAATTGGTTTGTGAGGAAAGGAAAGAAAATGGCGCAGTAATTGTTTCAAATCCCGGTGGACACCCGAACCGCGCCGTTCGGAAGAGAGGAAGGAGGGATTGAAAGAGGAAAGCGATAAAGAGATGCCGTAGTGCAGGTCTTCGCAAAAGTTTCGTCCTGCTGGAAGCCATTAACGTGCTCGACTCCCCACAGCACACAGGATCCTATGCGTTTCGGCTCCTTCGAAACGCGGCCGCCGTGGCCGGGTTCGAGCACGAAAACTTCGTCTCAATAGCCCAGCGCCGACACATCTGTGCCACTGTGGCGGGTGCTTTGATCTTAGCAGTAAAAATCTTGAAAATGCTCTTTAATCATGCGCATGCCAGAGCTCTGTATCATATTAATCATAGCTTACCTTTGCCTAGGCTATAAATAACTACAAAAGGCATTCACAAGAACAACTTGCACTTCACTTAAAGGTATAGGTTATATTACAGGAAAACAAATCTGAACCTTGTTTCCCCCTTTCGCTGTCACCTGAAGGCCATAGTCGAGAGAATATTGAGCATCCTGTGTAAACACGAACGTAATCTTTTCGTGTCTTCGCGTGCCATATCTTGATTCGTTGCAGAACGTGACGCATTTTGAACAATTTGTCCCTACCTTATTTCTTTATGGTATTTTCAAAGTGCTCAAAACAGCAAAATATTGTTTTGTAGTGAAGCAAGGCGGTACAGCTGAAAGCGGACATGAGAATAGCAATAGCAGTGAAAGGCTTCTTTCTTATTTCTTGTTCTCTCCTATCGCCTTTGCTGTGCTTATCACAATGCAAGCTGCTAGCTTAGACTGACGTCGCGTGCAAAAAAAAGTAACATGAAAAAAGCGATTGAATTTAGAAATCTTGATTGGTTTCACAAAAGGGTTGTAGCGCAGACTAAAGTGCCAAATTGCACTGCTCATCCACAAAGCTCTAAATTTTGATACGTACGCGGATGCGAGAAAATTAGACGTTAGTGTTGTTACCGTTGTTTTAATATTTACGTTTAAAACAAGGGGATTTGCTGGTATATCATTAAATTTATTTGGATTAGTTTTCGAATTATTTCTGTTGCTTCCGACAAGCGTTTCGGCCCATAGAGTTGCGCTGGGCGATAACGGACAATTAGCGGCAAACGCACTGTCACCATAGTGGCTTCGAAGCCCGTCTCATATGCGGGAAAGGCGAGGTTCACTCCAGTCTAATTTCGTAATCAACATTTGTCTAATACTTGAAGATTTCACCATATCCTAGTGGTTGGCCTGCGTTGGGTAAATTTCATGGTAAACTGGGGCTGGGAGTCAACCTCGCGCTTAACAAAGGTTTTTCAATGACGCTTTGGGACCATCTCGGACTACCGCCAATAACCTTAAGTTAAATGGAAAATCATCATGTGAAGTTAAAGTCTGCACTTTAAGCAACAGAATTTCCGCTGAAGAAGCAAATGATAACGCGTATATCTGTCGTCCCTTCCATGACCAAACACGAGTTCCTGAGCAGTAAACGGTGCAAAAAATTGAGAAATGCTGACACAAGCGAATACTGTATTTTAAGCACATTTTGAGACCAACTCGGTTCCTTCTTCAGAGGTTACTGTGGGCCAACAAGCAGCAACAGGGAGTATGCTTCGCTTTTCCTTTGATACCATTTGGCGAAGGCCATTAACAAACGCGGAAGGGAGAATTCCTGGGGTCCTGTTTACCGTCGCCTTTGTGAGATGAATTCGCCACGATTTAGCGTGGCACCTCTTGAAAGGATTACGTTCAGTGCCAACTTGCTCACTTCTTCCAAGGAACTTTGTGGTCTGAGCGCTCACAGTGCTCGGCTACGGGGTTGTTTTCTGAGTTCTCAGAGAGGACGTCATTTTTTTTCTTGCCCATTTCTCTACTTGAGGTTTTTGTCTCCCCGGTGTCTGAGGGCGAGCACACGGAGAAGAGAATTTTGTATACAACGCCCGGTTGTTGTTTTTTGTGTCGCGCTCTTGGAGCAGGGATACGAGAGGCTGATCGTTGATGCACTTTTGTGAGGCACGGAAACATCGTGATTCCTTCGAATGCGTGTCAGGGCTTCAGTGGCACCCCCCAAGAAAACCTTTTCCAACCGAACCGCCTATGCTTGAGCGTAACAGCATCCTGAGTGCGATGATGCCGCAGTTGCAGGAAATATCGTGGAGGGAGTGTTTTCTGAGAACCGTGCAGTTTGTTGAGCCTTAACATCTCGTTCTATCTCTTTGTTTTGGTCTGTCATGGATGGCTTGTTATACTGAGAGTCTAGGGCGGGAACAAGACTCATGTGCTTCTTTACTTGACCAACGTAAAAGGTGGAATGTATTCACTATGCGGCAGAGTTAAAAATTGTATTAAATTTCACCATATACAAGAGGCCTAGAGAATTTGTATCTCAGATGAGGAATACCAGTTTCGTGTATCCCTCAAGAAACACTGCTTCCAACGTGCTAAATCTAGAACAAAATGCCTAAAGGCCTTCCGATACGCGTCGCCACGGCGCTCCAGCCAGGCGCTCATTGCAGCCTGTGAGCTGGGTGTGCGTTATCGACCAAGTAGATGCTCTAATGAGACGGCCTATGCCTGAGGGCTAGAAGGGATAGCAGTCTCATTAGGAGGCGGAGACCATGGTGCATAATGACGCTGAATTTCCTTTAGAAGTCACAACGCAGTGGGTAGTGTCCTTTCTTCCAGACCCTTACACAAGGGAGATCGAGAGCAGAGAGACTTTGATTCTTCTGGCGGTGTACTATTTCTTAGTAACTGGTAGATAGAGATAACAATGGATCAACATATTATCACATCCCTGTTTTAATAGTAACGCGACATGTCGTGAATCTGAGTTGCTGACGGTGAACAGTTTAGGGAGCAGGTAGCGAGCTCTGTGAGCAATTCAATGACGTGTGTGGTAGGGCGTGTCGGTTATATTGTGCTCAGACGCATTCTTCTTTAAGGCTCAACCTAGGAATATCTCCTCAGTTGTCAGGAGGATTTCTGTCAGAGCCTAAATCATAAGGAAGCAAAGAACTGTTCTCTGAAAAGCTTGTACCTGCTACAATTTTTTTTTTAATCCTGGCGCCATCAGCACTGAAAACTAGCAGCTATCGGATCTTGTGCGATTGTCTTAACACTACCCGTCAGTAGTAAGATAGCGACTTCTTTCATGGAAAAGAAACGCGAAATGAAATTAGAAGTGAAGATTCAGTGATTCCCGCGTCATAGTCTAACCGTTAATACTTCAGTAAAAAAACTCAATACATAAAAAGAGGCACAAAAGTTGGCACCGGTTTCGAAACTGCGTACTTTTATTGCCTACCAATAAGCAAGAAATGCAGCCTCAACACATAATGATCTATAGTGACGACATAAGAAAGCCGCGAAAATTAGAAGGGCATAGAAATTATGAAAATAAAAATTGCTGACTCTTAGGCGCCGTCTTTTAGGGTAACGCGAGGTAGTGTGAACGGGTCCTTGCCGCGGCCCCTCTTGCCCACGCAGACACGAGCACTGTTTCCATATTATGCGAAATATCACACGAGATACATAGAAAGTCCCTGTTCAACCAAGTTGTACGAACCTGCCTTCGTGTCGCAAGAGAAACGTGCCTTACTCGTAGCCTAAGGGTGAGGGTTTCGATTTACGTGTAATTACCCCAATTTTCTACTCAGCGCAATTCATTTGCTTCTTACCCTTACATATCGTAAGCATTCGAATCATATTGTGATCCTCTAATCAGTAGTTTTGCATTGTATTGATATTTTCCATATCCGCTGCTTTACCTGCGAGATAGCCACTTTTTTTAGCAATCCGGATTTTTTGTTGACAACAAAACTGCCGCATTTTCTCCAGACGGAGACTCTTGAAGCTATCACTTCGAAGCTATCACTTCGAAATTCAAAAGGAAACATACATACAAGCGCCAGGCAAACGGAGTTCTAGAACAAATCATAGTCGGATAATTCAGCCGTACTACGCCCATAGTGAAGCTTTCAGAAATTCCTTCTTCCCCCATGCAAATGAAATGTGGAATGACTTGCCAATGAGTGTTGTAGAACAGAATGATCTGCATGAATTTGAGCGATCTCTGGATGACCATCTGCTTGAAAGTGCTATTTGATACTTGAACGAATGTACTGTCTTCTGCTGATGTATTTAGTGATTGTGAATAATTCTATTTTCTACAAAGTTTTCACACCCTCCCTCTAAGGACCCTCGCTTGAGGGTTAACAGTATTGTTAAATAAATAAATAAATAAAACCTTAGTAGCCAAAAAATAAATTATACAAGTATACAAAACGTAACATCCTTAAAACAATATTGCTAGTATATTTATGAGAAAATAATAAAGCGCAGAATAAATGCAGCCAGAAATAGATAAAAATGTGAGAGTAAGAATGTGAGCCGCAATAAAACTTTACAAACGTGGGCATATTTTTTCTGAATCGTTGCCTAGAATAAGTAATGTTACCTGACACACTGATTATTAAAAGCCGATTAATACTAAAGCACATAGTTTTATTTTTGTTTCCTCAAACCAGGCGCGCAAAACTAAACCTCTGTGTAACGACATGGGGTCATGCAATTTCGGGGCCACTGTCACTGATGTGAGGTCGGACGACATTATAAGTGTGACAGTGTGGCTACATTAAGGCACAGTACTCCTTCTATTGTGTTACACCCGTAAGTAAAGCTGTATGATATAATATGCTGCCCGAAGCTTTCTTCAACAGCGAACTTCCCCTGTATATGTTCCACATAGATACAAGGAATAATTAGAAGCGCCAAACAAAGGCAAATTTTTGAAAGGACGAAATACCCAATGTTAAGCTTTGCCAAAAGCAATTCTACTTAGCGAAATTTCTACACAGCCTCAATGTAACAATGAAAAAGGGCCCATTTAAATGTGAATTTTTCGTGAAGGAGGCTGCACGCATTTTCTTGAAGTTCCTTCAGGACTGGGATTTCGACTCTAAATGGGGACAGCAGCAGTTGACTATTGATTGTTAAAGTTGATTTTGTTTAGAGCCATGTAGATCAGTCAGGTGTAAAATATATTCTTGATTTGTGGATCATATTGAGCATTTCAGTGCCCCTACGGTGAAGCAATCACCGGCAGAATCCGCGAGGGTAACCCCACCAGTAGCTGCAACAGCCTCAACCTCGAAGTGGGAACAGTGTAGGTCAAATGTTTAGGGGAATCCCCCAAGGGGGAGTAGATTTGTAATAAGGGAGTAATTACTCATTGTCATCCACCGAAGAGCAGCCATACGGCTACAAAGGAAAGCTATACACCTTCCTCAGAATTTTCCCAGCTAAAGAAAACTTCGTCCTGGTCCGGGTGGTCCCGGTGACCCCGGGGTCGAACCCCGTACCAGGACGAATCTTTCTTTAACTACGAAGTTTCTGAGAAAGCTGTAGAGCTTTTTTTGTAGCCATATGGCTGCGCTTGGGTGGATGCCAATGAGTAATTACTCTCTCATAATAACCTCAACCTCAATCTGAAGTTCGGAAATAATAGGTGAGAAAGAGGCATCGCTATAAATTTCCCATCCAACAGCTTTTCTTCTGCGCGTTCGGAAGTTTCTTACTCCGTTGTAAAGGTGCAAAATGGAGCCAATATAGCTTGTTCCTTTCTCTTGGAAGTGCGTCCATTTCTGCAAGCCCTGAAACCGTACTAAGAAAATTCATAAATGGTTATCACCTTCAACGCGAATCTTAATGACACAAGACTGAGCGGCTACACTCAAACACAGCCAATCAATGGTACTTGGTACAAGCCTTAAAATGCGTTTAGGAATCGCCCAGCAACCTGTGGAAATGGTATTTATCCAGGATACTTTGGCAACCGGAGTCTACAGCGACTGAACAAGAACGAGTGAATACAATCCTTACGGTAATCGTGAAGACACCGAGCGAGCCGTATCTGGAATGCGCTGGTCAGAAATCACTGATGTCTTGAGTAATGTTGGAACTTCCTTTGAACAAAAACCACAATCTAAAATGGGAGACAGCTTTGTGGAAGGAATAAATTTGATCTCTTGTTCGCATTGTGCGGCGAACACCTTATTGTGATCGACGTTCTCAACAGCTAATGGTAACAAGTTTTTCTTTTTCTTCAAATTCAGTAAATTCAAATAAAAACCTCTATCGTATTTTTTCGGTAGTGTCTGTGGCTGTCGCCTCATATATTTTCAGACAGTGTTATGAGTAGTACAATGCGATTTATGCAGTGTCTGTTGAAACTTCGTTTTCCTTTCATGTTTAACCTGTAGGTCCTTTGTATGTCATTGTCTTAAATACGCTTCACGAGACGAAACTCAGACGTCTCTTCCTTGCTTATGGCCGGCGGCGCCTTTCCTCGGGCGACGGAACTCTGGGAACCCAAGGGAGAGGGCCAATGGTTGAGACAAACGGAGAGCTCCTCCGTCTG
Source organism: Amblyomma americanum (assembly GCF_052857255.1). Lineage (NCBI taxonomy): Eukaryota > Metazoa > Arthropoda > Arachnida > Ixodida > Ixodidae > Amblyomma > Amblyomma americanum. The sequence continues at coordinate 98,257,188 of NC_135501.1, forward strand.
GATGAGCAAGGGAAAAGGGCATGACGAGCGGGGAGCCCCAAAGATGAGCATCTAATATTTCGACTTCTTGCTCCCCTCCTAACGAACAGTTTGATTGTTTCTTGGAATAAACGAAGTTACATAAACGATAACAGTCCACTGTCATTAGAAACGAAGTAAATCAGTAAATTTCTACAACAAACTTTGGTGCCGAAACCCGGGAGCGGATTAAACAGAAACATCAACCCGACTCAACGACTCAACGATTCAACGTACCAACGACAGCAACATGGTGTGAGGTGCACAAAAGATCCTCGGATGATTTGTGAACGCGGTGTGTCGACAGTGGTGCGTTGGACAGCGGAGCGCTGCGCGTGCCAGCCCAGCGGTGCGCGTGCGAAGGGTGTGTGCAAGGCGACGGAGACAAAGGGCGTGGCGAGCACAAGGAGCGCAGAGCTGATGTGTCAGAAAAGCAAGGTGTAAAGGAAGACAGCGCAGCGGAGATCGGGTCATTCAAGCCCGAAGGTGGCACCCGTCGGGCGTTGGGTCCGCGCTGCCGTGGACCTCCCTTGGATCACCGACGCAAGCCTCCTGCGTTCTTTGCATGTGTGGAGGTGGTAGCCGATAACCTGAGGGTCCGTGCTGCCTTAAGGCACTCTTGGATACCCTGCTTTAAGACCCTGGCTTTTCGTGACGCTGTCGATGGGATCTGGCTACGATTCTCCTGCTGCTGCCTAGTTCTTCGGACTCTCGACGGGAGACCACCGGCGTCCCCCCGTGTTATTCTCCGCTCTTAATACCACCTGGCTCCCTTCCGCCCTTCTTTCGACGTAATGCCAGCCACGCCTCGCACTTCAACCACCCGCGTTCGCCCCGTCTGTAAGACATCCCTGCTTCACCTGGGACGCTCAGTACCTGGTGAACACTTTCTTTTATTCTCTAGTGTTGTACGCTTGTTGAGTGCGTGTTTTTCTTGTTGGCGTGTGTGTTTCTTATTGGCAACTTTTTCTTTAAATTAGAAAAACGGCTTCGTTTTGTTTTGTTTGATCGCTTTGTTCTCTTGTTCGAACTTGCACTCGATAGCGTTCCCCTTCGGAAAGTCGGGGACGCGCTACCAATTTGCGACAGATGGATGTTCTAAACCAAAAGAGGCAGGCCGTCAGAAATCAAGCTACGCGGCTGACTAAAGAAACGGACGACATCATGGCTGCCGAGGAAGCACCCACCATCAAAATTGTGAGCGTGCTTCTTGAACGTCCAAGATTGATCAAACAACATCTCAACGACGTAGACGCGACAATCGAGCCAAATGTCACAGATGAAGAAGCGGAGGCTGAATTTGAGCAAGTAATCGAGTATGGTGACAAAATTACTTTCACTCGGCAGTTTCAGCTAGCATTTGCCGACTGAAACTCAAGAAAGAGCAAACCGAACAAGCAAGCAAAAATCAGGAAACTCGAATTCAAGCTATCGTTGGTAGCGCTTCCGCGGCTCAAAGAATAAAATTACCGAAACTGGAACTAACAAAATTCTACGGCCAAAGAAAAAACTGGCAGCCGTTCCGGGAACAATTCGAGGTGGCGGAGCGTTCTAACATCTACGGCTTGAATTACTTGAAGACGCTGCTGACCGGAGAGGCCGAGACAGCAATTGCCGGACTGCAGGCATCAGGTGATTGCTACAGCTACAACAGAGTCATCTTTCCGGTGGGTACTTGCGAGCAAAAAATGATACCCGGTGAGTGCATAAGAATGGAACTTTCCGTATTGCAGAATGTAATAAGACAAATTCTCTTATCCATGCATCAGCCTCTAATCGCTCAAAATGCCGTCTCGTATTTCTCGCAACCTAAGCGCCTGACGGGCAGCAGTTGTTTAGAACATGGCAGACCAGTTCCACGGCCTTATGAACGAAATATTGGTGGCCTTATGAGAACGACATTGCGTTATACCACTATGCCGCTACAAAAGCACATGAGATTTTTCAGGTTTCGATTTTTTTCGGCGTACGTCTCCTAATTAAAAAAAAAACTATAAAGTACTTGGAACAGGAAATCTTAATAAGAGCTACTAGCTACAAGCTATCTGCTGTAATATGCCTACCGTATAAAAGGGGAAATTTAGAGATTCAGCAGCCGTCTCCTTTTCCTGGATTAGAATTTTTCGATGACAAAACCGTCGAAAAGGGATTAACGTTTTTTTTTTTTAACTTTAAAGAAGCCCTGAGCAATTGTTACCTATTGTTAAATTCTCGTGTAGATGACAGCGAAATTTTTATTCACACGGAGCCTTTCAGTATCTATAGTTGTGACAGGGATGGAAGACAAGAGTGTGGAACACTGCTCGCCGTTTCTACCAGTCTAGCATTGGACCCATTATTACCCTATGTAATATTGGATGTGTCTGGAACAGCACCATGTCGAAAATAAAACATCTTCGGCCTATACTTTCGTCAAAAAATGCAGTCGTCTCATTCGTTAACG
>NC_135501.1:98264648-98352148 GCF_052857255.1 Amblyomma americanum
CTACGCCCGTGGCAGAAAAAACTGAACTCGCTCTTCGGAGCTTTCACGTAAGATTGAAGAAAAACAGAGGCTGAGAAAAAGCCACTCACCCTTTCAGTATAGCTCCAAAGGAGTGTTTGTAGTCGGAACACAAAAATAAATATGCTCAAGTCGAGATGTAAAGTCGTTGGCCACTTTGCCGTCGTGAAACGTGCTGCTTCCATCAGCTGAAAACGTGGGAATGTTAAGTCTTGGTGACCTCACAGGATTCTTACAGTCAGCCGCGGCTATGAAGAGCATGCCATTGACTGAGACATTGCTCTGCCACGTTGAGTAGAGGTTTGGGCACGTTGAATGGTGGCATACGCGGTTACTGAGCATAGAACGACCATGTAATGGTTTGGTTTATAAGGGTTTAACGTCTCAAAGCAACTCAGGTTATGAGAGACGCCGTAGTGAAGGACTCCGGAAATTTCGACCACCTGGGGATCTTTAACATGCACTGACATCGCACAGCACGCGGGCCTCCATAATTTCGCCTCCATCGAAATTCGACCGCCACAGCCGGGATCGAACCCACGTCTTTCGGGCCGGCAGCCGAGCGTCATAACCACTCAGCCACCGACCATGTAATGAGCGACAGTCTGCACTGTGTCTTGATCCTCTTGATCCTGAAGTTCTCTAAGCCTTGCTGTGCAATAAACTACTTGTTTGACTAAGAACCATTAGGGTATTACTCTTTACTTTTCTGGTCAATCTTTCAAGCTGAACCAGCTCCTACGAACACAGGCTGCCGTGTTTCTGCACAAGTGCCGCAACGTTGTGGCTTTACTGCGCTACATTCAAAGCAGTACCATCTTCAATGACGGCCTGATTTAAAATGCGTTATTTTAGAGTAAGGCCCGGAAGCGTTGGTTTTATGTTTACCGATCTTGCTTTTCGACATTCCTGTACATCGAACCACAAAAAAGGTAAACGCTGCCACTCTCATCGCGTACGTGCTCGGTGATATACATATACTCGTTATTTAAAGCACAGACATAGTGAGAAAGACTGGCCTACCAATTCATGACTATGCATACGCTGCTACTTTATTTTTTACAGAGCTCTAAAGCCGGAGCTGCTTGCTTTGATTTCTTTCTCTTTGATTTCTTCGAGGTTTGATTTGGGCTTCGAAATCAAACATTGATGTTGCGTATGTTTTAGTCCGAAAATATTTTAACCTACCCCATCAATTTCTACGATGTCTCACGCGAAGAAAATGATGCCACAATCAAACTCAGCAAGCAAGTAAGTGTGCATGGCAATCGACAAAGCAAAGTTCAACCTGGGGATAACCTTGCAGCGTAAGGATGGCAACACATGGTATGGCACATGTGAAATATACCAGGTATGGTTAGCACACCCTAAATTGGCCCATGGAATGACCTTGGCCGATTTAAAGGCGAGCGGGCGACATATAAAAGGCTAAATTCAGATATGACCCTGCAGGCTAAGGACGAGAGCACATGGCTCGCACATGAGGCATGTCCTAAATATGAATTGGACGCCCGAAGTTTTAGTTTGGAATGACCTTTGCCGAATTGGACTGCCGTTGAATGTGGATATCTTTAGGTGGAATACAGGCTAGGCCTGGTCACAAAATTCAATAGCCCCACTCCAGAATTTGGCTGTCCACTCCCGATAATATGAGAATTGAGGTGACCCACATTAGGAACAGACCTGCGACACCTCTAAAATGGGTTTCGCCCGCCTCCAAAATTTGGGTGGCTCACTGTGCGCTTTCACACAACATTTCGGGATTAGTAATGCCAAACAGCCAGTTATTTTATCGCTCTTTCCATTTCCTGCTGTATTTGAATTTCTCGCAAAATGTTACCGTAGTGTTTTTCTGCACCCCACCTCCTCCCTTTACAAAGTTATTCCTTGTTCGAAAGAGCCTTTAGGATTATTTGAATAAATAGGTAAGCATAATATTAACAAGCCTTGAGTACATTTCCTCCAGTGAGTAGAACAGGATCCCAAGGTGTAGCAGAATATGTTGTGTGAAAGGATGTTATAGTAATTAGAGGGCTCCTAACGTCTACCTGGAGTGTACTTGCTTTCTAAAACAACAACTCCGGCTTGAAGGTTCCTCGGAAGGACGTCTTTCTTTCGAACAATGCTGGTTCAATGCTCAAAGACTTGCGGTGATAATGTTCTTGCTTTCCATCCCCGTCGTCCGTATAGCTAGTGATTGGCTGAAACCTTGCCTTGAAAAACAGGTTACCTGACGCAATTTCCGGTATTACAACGTTTTTCAACGACACAGTGCACTTTGCAGAGACCAGTGCTATCACAGGGGCCAGTTGGTCGATGATATTTAAGAAACGCATGCACAATACAAGAGGAGAAAATGGCATATGACACTTGAGGCAAACGCAAACTTGGAAGTGTTTATTGCCTACCGAAGAGGCATATATACACATGGACCGTCTCGAAAACACAACCGCTTCTGTCATTGATGCGCGTGACTAGGACCACAATCGCGCAACTGCACTTCTATCAAATCTATTTCTTTTTTTTGTGAGCGCAGCAGATGATGTAATTACTAAAGTTCATTTCTTCGATGTAATCACTGAAAAAGCTTTGCGATTTCCCTTTCAATTATTGATTTCTCCTTTCCTACTATTTCAGACTGGCGTGATAATCTCCCCGACCGGCTACAAAGCCAGTTGTGTAGAAGTGTACCAGGAGGCTGCTGGAACATAATAATGACGGTGGAAAAATTACTCAGCCTGGAAGTCAAGCGCAGCGTTGTACACAGTACGAACACAATAGTAAACCATTATTACACAGGACTCAAATAGGAGGCAAGCAGTAAGAACGAATGGAGCGCGAATTGAAGAAGGTGTTTTGATCGAAACAGCGGACAAAAGAACGTGTGGAGGTAAACAATTTGTCGCAACACAAATAAAACAAAATAGATATGACAGAACTCGATATGCCGAGTTGTGTTATTGATTGCATGCATAAATGACGGAAGCTTTTGTGTTTCCGAGAACACGTGTTTACATACTCCTCCTCGATAAGGAATATCGTTATAAGTTTGCACTTGTGTCGTGTGTCATCTACCATTCTGTCCCCTTCTGTTGCTAAGTAACGCATACGTTTCCAAGTATTTACTGCGAAGTTGCCCACGGCGGAGAACAAGCTTCTATGAATAGCAGCAAGCTGTCGAAAATGGTTCCCTTTATGCGCAAAAAACTGTACGTTGGTGTGGAAACGCATCACGTGATAAGTACGGACTTAGTACCTTAGAGGGCAGAAAATACAAGGGCTCTCAGCCCGCCATTTCTCAAGTGATCAGGCCAAAAAACTGCGAGCAACAAATTGTCGCGAGGGTCTGTTGCTGTTTTTAATTTTCAGTCATCACTCAGACGTGGTTTGCCTTGCGTGTTGGGCCATTTCGGCACGCATGGCGACATGTCTCTGTGTTATAGGAGCCTAAGGCGGATAGGCGCTGTTAGCTTCTCCCATGCGAACCGCAGTTACGGGCGGGCAGTGCATCTGCGCTCAGTACTGTTCATGAAGCACGTTTATTATCTGAAAGAATCCATCAGCAATAAGGAGAGCGTCTTCGATGTGACTATAGACTCCAGATGCTCTTCAAAAGCCACTTATTTGGATACTTATCTCATTTCGTTTCGTTTGATGCAACATTTACCTAAGAAAGGTTTACATTTTGAAGCCCTCGTCTTTCCTTCTTTCCGTGAAGTACCGTCATTGCTCCGCTGAAAGTAGCAAAATACAATGCCTCCAAGAGAAAGTCTCGTGCAATTTATTAGTAAAAAAAGGCAAACGCAAATGAAAACTAGAGTGCGAAGAAATGAACGCTGATAAGGTTTAACAGGGGCAACCTTTGTTCCGTAACCTTCATATAAGGAGCAATGAAAACGGGGGAATAAAAAAGAAAACAAGTTTGGTTGGTCATAGACAGTCTTTCAAATATAGCGGATGGAGAGGAAATGCAGGCTTGGGCTAATACTAATGCCTAATACCGAATCTCAACCACTATAGTATTCTGGTTCCCTAGTGTTATATCTTCCAGTGTTGCGATTGGCGTTTCAATTGCATTCTTCGCATTTAATTGAACCCTGATAGAGCATGGAATGAAACTGTATCGCTCAATTTAAAGATTTAGATTTTCTTGGAATTGTGCTTAGCAGGAGTTTTAATGAACGTCACCGTAAACAATTCTAGCATCGAGGCATGGCTTCACCAATAAGACTTTACTGGCTCGAAGATCGCAGGAGGAACTGAACTACCCAAATTCGTTTTTTTTAATTTGTAAATATTCACATAGGAGGAGGCTTTGTTACTTTTTAGACGCAAATATTGCCTCTGCATTCTTACATGAACACAAAAAGTAGAATGCGTCAGTCCTATTAGGCGCAATATTCAGCCCTACATTTTGCATGTAATAAAAAAACGTAACTAAATTTTCTGGAAAATTTTAGTTAGCATTTTAGTTTACAAAGTACAAGATTTCTATTACACCATTATATATCATATAATGATATATTATAATATATCAGCTCGCATCTTGTTCGTATCTTGTGAGTTTCCAACTAGCTCAAGCGAAGTGTTACTGGTGGAAGTACAGAGTGACAAGTGTAAAAGACATAGCTGGATTGAAATGAAAAGAAATAAGGCGGTTTAAACCGCCACCTTAGATTACAGATAGTAAAGGAACAATAATTTTTTAGAGAATAATAAAATCATTCGACCTGTTTTAGCACTGCTTAAAAGCTGCACCTAGAAAACGTGATTAGCCTTCGAGAAAGTCTAATTTCATTGTGTCCCATAAAACTACAACTTAGAATAAAATTGTTTCAATTCGGAGGCTTTAAAGACCGAAAGCCAAACATGGGCTATGAGGTCTATTGAAACTAAGATATGTAGGTTTTAAGTTATAATTTAAATCACTCCCATTAATGAATTGCAGATAAATGCCGAGAAATAGCCAGTCACAATGTTCGCATGAAGGTTGCTCGCTTGTGGAGTCTCCTTCATGTGGTGCCACCCATGTATTTTGCCACTTGTTTGTTTTGTGTTGCTTTCCGAAACAAATCGCGAGAATAGGCGGCTGTCTTCCTCTGCAGGCGCCTCGGTAGCTTCAGGGCCTTATCTTATCGCCTGAGTGAACACAAAGACAGGTGTTGCAAAGCCTCCTCTGCATTTCTGGTGCCGCTGTTTACGTCAGCTCCACCTACCGTGTTAATTGCAGTGCAGAATACTGAATGATACTGCTCCGGTCTCAGCGCGGTGGTATCGTGCTGAAAGTCGTAAGGCACGTAACTAACACAATGTGAAATGCAAACATGAAGACCCAAAGAGCCACCAAAATCAGCATCCTCCAAAAAGCATTTTTGCTGAATTATACGCTGAAAAAATTCCGCGCTTGAAGGCAGAGCACAAGCGCAATGCTACAGATCACGGTTTTTCAGCCTAATTAGAACACGAATTTGAAATTAGTAGCTCCCAACAATTTTATTAACAAAAAGAAACGTCGCGTTTGCTCTGGCAACATACCTAGCAGGAAATCAATCTCCATGGGATGGCTTGTGACGGTTGGTGTGTAAGGGTTGCAGTGGAACTCTTTAATATTTATCGAGCCAGCCTCACCTGTAGAATACTCAGCGTCTAGCAGATATATAGAAAGCTCGACTAGAAGGTTTCTACTAGCAGCTTAGTGCAACTCATTGAATAGTTTTCGCGCAGCGTCCTACATAAACATACGAAACTGGCAGCAGTCAAGCAAGTTTCACACGCTTGGTCTCATTTGCATGTATATTGCGCAAAAACAGGGAATTTTGCCCTTTCATTGGGTTTGTGTGCAACGCTGCCCTCAAAGTCAACGTCGAGAAGCTTTTGGAAATGCGCGTGCTGCAGTTCTACCATTCTGCGTTTAGCCATGCCTATTAGTAAATGCAGTGCCACGGCTAATCTATGTGTTGAATAATTTTGCTTGAATAAATATCGTGCATGGATTAAAAGTACACTATGATATTAGTGTTGTGTTGTGCGCTCGTATTTTTTATTTAAATGTATGCACATGTCGATGCCTTCATAGTAGGATTTTGGGAGCAGCCGGCAGAAACCCTGATTAGTCCCCTTCGAAACAATTTTTTAATATACAGGCAGAACTAGCAATAAGAACTAATCCTTACTGAGAACGAATGAATTACTGCAACAAGACGCTTTGATATCGTTCTCCTCACATATTAAACCACAACATCACCAATTCACCGCACTGACTTGATATAGCATACAGTTCATGACACACGTAACCTTATTTCATTTGATGCTTGCAGTTTGCCCCCTTTTGAATTTTAGATTTGTTGTGTTTTTAAATAATTTTTTAGATCCTTTCGTTGCAATTTTCAAATGTTTGTACTTTGTTTTTGAAACCAGTAAATACAATAGATTTGTTGTGTGCGTTACCGCTGCGCTGTAAACGGTGCTTGACAGTCGTCGTCAAGATTCAGACTAGCTTTACGACTCTTCCCCTCCGCATATATGATGAAAAAATAAAAGATTTGATTTGATTTGAAAAGAATGCCCTCTAAAGAATATACGTGTACGGAAAGCGTAATGAGTTACTACAAATTCAATGGTATGCAAGAGCTCAGTTTGCAAATTATTTATCCTTGAATAAGTTCCTTAATTTAAATGGGATCATGCTAAGATCCTCCGCAGAGGCTGAGTAGTTAAGGGTCTCCACTGCTGTTGCCAAAGACGCTGAGACGATCTGTGCCGCGACAAGAGCATTTCGGCGCCGGCTACATGCAGAGCCCATCCACTGTGTGATGGTATTGTACGTTAAAAAATCCTAGGTGGCCGAAATTGTCCGGAGCCTTCCAATACCCCTCATTGGGAGCCCTCATTGCCTCAGTTGCTCTGGAACGCTAGACCCCGTAAACCGTGGCGTGTTAATTCAAGTCGTCATTAGCAACAAGCAAAACTTGTGCTACGTTCTAAATTTCGTTTTCTGTGTTTAGCTTACATGGAAACGTCTGAATCTTACTTCTACAAAACGCCGAAAGGGTAAATTTTAGTTACCGCTTTTAGCGGTTCTTTACTACAATACGTAACTCAAGCAGAAAAAAAAGGCAAATGTAATGTTGTTGCATTATCTATAGCCTGGTCTCATCATGCCTTTCTTTTCCTGATCCCGGTATGCGCTAACTGGAACATGGTTACTTTTATTCCAACGCAAATATTTCCAAACAAGTCAGCCGACATTTGTTTTTCTGTAATTCAGACCATTTTTTTTCAGATTCAGACCGTTTTATTTCCTTTCAGTTGAAAGTGGAAGACGAGGCAAAAGCCGTGGAGCCTGAAAAGGCCTCGACACCCATCTTTAGTTCGGAGCAGGCAAAACTTCAATACATTGGCAGGGATTTCTCCTGATGAAACGGTATGCACATAGACATAAAATATAATGTAAATATGAATATAAAATGATGGCTGTCGATTAACGCAACGTTCGAAAGCACATAAGAGGATCCGCGACAACACACTGGCGAAAAAAGAAACCGCTGGATAAAATGTTGACAGAAACATGGAAAAAAAATCTTTTTCGCTAGAGTGATAATTTGCATGGGCATATGAGTGCAGCTATATACATAAGATATCATCAGTAATCATTAGGAATGCTTTGTACTGTAATTTGAAGGGCTTAAATGGTAGCGTAATATTAATGTAGGACTAATGATGGTTAAATAACTTTGTTGCTTGATAAATAACATCCTGTCTTCCATAAGTTGTTCTCACCTTTCTTGTTTTATGTGTAAGGGTTCAAAAGCTATAGTGTGTGGCGATATATCTGTAAATCAAGTGTAAAGTTTTTTTTATGAATTAATTGCATCAGTTTAGAGTAATACACTTTGTTGGCCAGTAAAATATCATGTCTTAAGAAGAGTGGCTGATTAGGTAGGTCACGTATTCTACCTCAAATAGACGTAGAACGCGTTTTTGCAGTACGAGCAGCCTGTCGTAATTTTCTTTAGTCGTAGTGCCCCACACTAATATTGCGTAAAGTAGCAGTGAGTAAAATAGCGTATAATATAAGGCCTTTTTAATCCAGAGAGAGATAAGTGCAGCTACACGGCTCATACAGCCCACAGCACGGGAAAGATCAGTGAGAAGGTGATTAATATGTGGAGTCCAGGATAGATATTCACTGAACCAGACACCTAGAAATTTCTGAAAATGTACCTGTTCAACGTGTTCCATTCTGAATTTAAGTGTGAGGCTTTTTTTAGTTAATTTGTTGACTTGTTTGAAAAGTTTGAACTTTGTTTTACGCTTTACGCGTATTTTGTTGCAGACTATTGTCCTCGAGCCAAATCGATAGCTGAGACAGGTAAAGATTAGTTGCTTTTTTTAGGTCATTTGCGTGTTTACCTGTAAAAAATAAACTAGTGTCATCAGCAAAGACAGTTATATCAGGTGTGTACTTAACATCTGTGATATCATTTATATACAGCAAAAAGAGCGTGGGACCTAGTATAGAACCATGAGGTACTCTTAGTTTTATTTCTAAGTTTTCAGAGTGCTCTCCATTGATGTTTATGAACTGGTATCTTAATGACAAATAGCCCTTTATGTGGTCTGATGCAACGCCTCGAATTCCATACCCGTGAAGTTTGTGAAGCAAAATTTTGTACTTGACAGAATCAAGGGCTTTCCTTAAATCAAGAAAAATTCCCGAAGTAAACATTTTTGCTTCAAAATTCTTTATAATTAATGATTTTACATAGAGCAGGGCCTCTTCAGATGTCTTGTTTTTTTTTTTGGAACTCGAATTGAAATGGTGAGATTATATCATATTTTTGCTGGAACATAGTCAATGGATTATTTATAGACTTTTCGTATACCTTTGAGAAAACCGGTAACAGTGAAATTGGTCTATAATTAACAAAATCATTTTGTGTTCCTCCTTTGTGTATAGGTACCTTTTTAGCTATTTTAAGCTGGTCAAGTAAAGTTCATGTTGATAGAGATATTTTTAATAAATGTGACAATAGAGGACTTATTTCAGATGACACTTGACAGTTGAGACTTGGATGTCATCATAACCGCTTGCAGCATTTGGCTTCAGTTCCTTTATGATTTTTGTCAATTTCTGGAGGTGTGACAGCACTTAGGACTCTAGAGTTCGTTTGTGAGCCTACCTGTGTTCTTTTGTTGGCTAGGGATTGAAGGCACAATGCTGTATTTATGAAGTACTTATTCATTTCATCCGCTAATTATTTCCCGAAAAGAACAGCATTATTCACCAACATCTGTTCTACTTGGTCGGAATTTAGGCCTTTTTCCTCTGAGGGCGCTGACTTGTTTCCACATTTTTGCAGGATTGCTCTTTATTTTTGAAAACATAGTTCCATAATATTTTAACTTAGCCTGTTTGATGTCAACATTTAATTTATTTCGGATTTTTTTTAAATGAGCAAAAATGTCTCCGTCTTTAGTGGCAAGAATTCTGTGAAACATTTTGTTCTTAGCTACTATTCTTTTGTATAGTGCATTATTAATCCATGGTTTCTTTATTTTCTTGTTACTCTTTTTATTTCTCAAGGGGAAACGCAGAATCATAGCAATTTCTGAATATTTTTAAGAACGTTTCATATGCTCTGTTTGCTTCATATTCTAGGTATACGCGATACCAGTCCGCTTGCTGGATTAAAGCTTCGAAATTATTCACTGACACCTCATTGATACTTCTATCATGAAAACAATTGCCGTTATGAGCCTCATGGGATAGGCGATGCGTCGCGAAAAAAAAGAGGTAGGTGATCACCGATCTCACAGGGGAACGTGCCAGAAACGAGCTCTGAAGTGTTGTGGTTGGTGACACAAACGTCAATAGATGTAGAGCAACTGGAGGTGATTAGAGTTGGTCCCGGTATAGTGCTTTCGCATCCGTACGATGCAACAAGATTGTTGAAGTCGTGTGAATAAATGTCTTCAGACACTGTATTAATGTTAATATCACCCATTATAAAGAATGGTTTTTGATAGGATTTACAGTATTCCAGAACCACCTCAAACTTAGCCAAGAAACGGCGCTTGTAGCCAATTGGCGGTCTGTACACAACCACAAGTGTGAAATTTTTTGCATCAATACCCAATCACTCAATATCACAATCTGAATCATTAATGTCATCAATTATCTCACCTGCGAACTGGCGCCGCAGGTAAACAGCAACACCCCACCAACTTTACGACTTCTATCCGATCGTCTGCACGAGTAGTTTCTAATTTGGGGCGAGGAACCAGTTTTACCTAGCCATGTCTAACAAAACAACAACGCAATCCCACCTACATCCGCAGAACAGTTTAGGGCCGAAACAGTGCAGATTCATAGATGAACAGTGAAAACAGGCTATAGAAAATATTAATTCCACAAATGTAACAAACGACCACCTGGTAGTTTCTCAGGATCAGTACTCGAATTCTATGCAAAATTACCTCATTGCTTACTTTGTTGCGATGAATTATACAACTTCTTTACTCGGGCTGCCGAATCAATCGCACCGACCGAAGCCCTTGCAGCTACTCAGCTACTAAGCAGGCGCAAAGACTTCTGTGCTGAATGCACTGCTCTCTATTGAAAAATGCCAACGAGAATTTTTTCTTTTCGCTAAATTCAACGGCGTCTGTATGTTTTACAGTTCGTCTGCATTCCATGATTTCATGAAGCCAGGGGCAATGCTAGCTACTGTATGTTCACAGTACCGACACTTCTAGCCATCATATTACGTCGAGCACTAAGGTTAAATTTGAGCTCTCCAACTTTGCACAAGAAATATATCTTAATGAACTGAACTGATTATGAGAAGCGAGGACGACCATAGTGTGTTAGTGTGTTTGAAACCTGAAGCTTCATACACTGTTACTAATGCTATATTGGGCTTATTGCTCTTATGGTACCTTTTAATTCGACATGAGGAAACAGGAAACATAATATGAGTATATTACGTCACTCATTTGAGTTTTGCAGTTCCATGGGTGGTTCAGGTAGAGAAAAAAGAAGCTGTCAGACGGCTGCCTCACGTTAGTTTCTTACTGAGTTTGCATTGCGTGGTGCTCGCCTGCATGCCATAATAACTGGATCGCAAGTTCTTTATTTAGCGGCCATCCTGGGATGCCCCATAAGTAACACTTCGTTTTACAATTTCCATCCAACAGTGCGCAAGCAGCAAGCTCTAGGGTCTCTCACCAAAAGAATCGAGTCCCATACGTACTACGTCCGCCGCTATGGACGGGGTGGCGCTGGTGAACACCCTCAAGGTTCCGTTACACTACTATAAAAACAGCAGAATATTGGACAACCGTAACCGTAGCTCACTGGACGCGAAATTCGGAGGTCATGGGTTTGGATACCACTCGCCACATATGATTGTTTATTCTTCTGCTTTTGTTAATTTCCCGTTGATAGAAACTACAAAGTAAAAAAACAAGCCCCCTACGCTCCTTGGTTGCGGAGACTATAGTGACTTCCGTTATGTATATCATAACGAAAACCTCCTTCTGTCCCTCTGACTGCTGAGCAGTTTTTTGAGGGCCTATAACGCGGCAGTTTTGATGCCGTAGGTAGCACAAGAGGGCTCTCGCACAGCTTCCACCCTCACCGCTAAACGTGGCACTCGCGGTAATTCCGAATGTACAACGTCCGCTGCTATAAACGAGGGTGGCGCTGGTGAACACTCTCAACTTTCGGGTACACTACACATAAATGCCCCCTACAGTAGAAGATTGGATAATTGTCAGCGTAGGTAAGTTGGTAGAGTGCCTCACACGAAATTCGGAGCTCGTGAGTTTGGATACCACTGGCAGAATGTCGTTGTTTTTTTTCTGATTTTATTATTCTCCGATTCATAAAAACTACACAGTAAAAAAAGACATCCTTTACGCTTCTTGGCTTCGGTGACCGTTGGCTTCCGTCGTGTGTATGCGATCTGTGGATTGTACAGCAGCTTCACGCATTTTTGCACGTCACCCTTTTCTGTATCCCTTTTTTCTTGGCTAGTTCACCAAACTCATCTTTGCAGTCTATTTCTGAGCTGAAGACTTTCATTCGACCTAAAAGGGCACCACTAAAACAAATGCGTTGTGAAGTGTGTTTCCAAAGGAGCTATGGCAGTTAAGGTCGGCCTCCTGCTCACATCTTATACATTGAAACGTGGAACGCTGCGCTGGGCTGGGCGGCTCTTAAAATGCTACCACGGGAACGAAAGCTGTAGCACGAGCGATGCTCTTGCATGCTGATAGATACAGGTGTCTCTTCAAAGCACTTCATCTCAACCCTACTGCACGTTTCGGTTCTTCGCTGCGCACAGAAACGTTAAACAAGATGCAATCAAAAACTGCATGAACAAGGCATCCATTTTGCTCCGTGTCACTGTATCTTTGAGACTCTCGTGGACAATAAAGACGCCATGGATAGATGGCATTCTTTCCGCCTTGCTGAGTGTTGGTGCCTCCTTTCAAGAAGAAAACAGTGCGTGCCTTGAACGCAAAATGAAAGGAAGGGAAGAAGCGGAATAGCCATCGCCGGACCGTTTTTCCGCCTGGCCGTCAGTACGTTAGACATACAAGTGACAGGTGATCTGTCGAACGAGGACAAAGCTGAAAAGGGTTACGCTGTTTTTCTCTCCTGTGATGGAGTACGGCTCAGGCTATGGGCTCTTTTGTAAATTATCTCCCCGGATCAATGGTGACAGGCCTTTCCTTTTGGTTGGAAGATTGCCACCGGTTAGGATAATCGAGTAATCCGCTCATCGTAAAGGAGATGAAAGAGAACCATTTTCGTATTTCTTGCCTAATCAGAAGTTTCTAATTTCTTGATGCATCATGAATAACTTCATAAAAAAAGAAATTGTGGCCGTTTGAAAATATTCACACGCTGTGATGTCACTATTCGTGTGCTGTGCCACTTGTCTGAAGAAAGATACCTGCTTTTGAACAACGACTACCGGAGGACACTAAAACACTTAAACTTTTTAGAGTCTAATGCAAGTTTGTAGAGCAATATTAGCATCGTCTACATCTCAACAGTGTTCGTCATCTATGCTCTCGAACCATGATGTAATGTTATTGAAACTCTGGGGCGTCAGCAGCGCGTGTTTGCTCGCGCTGGGAATAGTGACACGCGCATGGGAATAGTGAGCATGATTTTGGGAATCACAGGAGTTGAAAATTTAGGTCTCTAATTGCAAGAATGTCGTTCAATAATTTCAGAACTGCATCAGAGCTGAAATTGCGAAGATTCGCCAGCACCTCGCAGTGCCTTGCCAAGAAGAGTTTTATGCTTGATTTCGCTGGAAGGTTCAGCTAGCGAAATTATTTTCAGCTACACTTTCTGCGCATATTCGTTGTTGACGCATGGAAGCAAAGGCGTTCATCAGCCTGCATAGCATGGAAGATTAAGTGTGCGCCATTCCTAAAAAATCATCCGTGGTGTGCGAATTTGAACTGTCAGGCCCCTATTGGTCGCTCTCCTTGATTTCTGAACGGCATCGCATCTGGTTATGGTCTGTTTTAAGAGAACGTTCCCTTCTGGGTGTGGTAGGTCATTACCGAGTTATTTCGCAAAGCATGGGGGAGGCATTTTGCCTGCACTGGGAGTAGGAAGGATGATGATGATGATAATGTCATTCAAACATCATTGGCAAGCCAATCGCTGTGCTTTCACATCACAGCAACCACTTGACAAATTACACCACTTATCTTCGCAACTTAGGCAACATAAAATTAAAAAAACCTTGCTTGACTAACTCTAGTGCTTATACTGTCAAAGTAACTTTGCGACTCTGGCAGTGCTTTGTTACTCACAGCTTTAACCCTTCCTCAGCGTGAAAATTTATGACATCTCGCATGCATTCCAATGTTGATAGTGAACTCTCAGTGACACTGGAGGTGGAATGTTTTCACTCTCAACCAATTTTGACCACATGTTTTGTATTAAAAGTAATAAACATTTCACAGGGGTGTAAACTCGGGCAAGTCGATATCCGTGACCCTGTGGTACGTGCCCGTGTTCTTTCGATCGTCTTGGCTTGCTCTACGTCCATCTCATGTATTAAACATTTGTAACTCTTAAATTTTAGCGACACGCAACTCAAAATTGCTACACTAACCGTTATGTAGCATTTGACGCACGCAAAACAGTCAAAAGCACTAAATTGCTCCTAAACTTTTCTAGGGACGAGATGGCCTGCGTGGATCTTCAAAAACGCTTGTCCAAGCACAAAGGACAACAAGGACACCTATTAGTGACCGATGAAATCACATTGGGTGGTTTCTTTCATCGCTCGATAGTTTTAACTACGCGAAAGTTTGGTACACAGGTACATAGCCATCCGTTTTCTATTGCTTGAAGCGAGTCGTATACATGCGTTCTGCTCTTCGAAATAGGGTTCATTTGAAATAAAAACACCTTCATGCACGAAAGCACGAATTTCGGTGATATTTGTGCGCGAAACTTGAAAACATTTTTCTGATGTTGTAAGCTCAGAGGAAAGCACCTTAATAAGTAGCAAAGCCTATTCTTGTCACTAATTCTTGCAGAATGATCATTCCTTTAAAGATTTTAAATTGTTTCGTTTTATCCTGGATCTGAGCGCCAGCCTCTCTCAGTGCCCTCAGCGCCAGTCTTGCAATATTGGAACCACCGGCTATATACGAATGTGGACACTGTGAGCGCGATTTGCATCCTCTGCATCCTTATTATTGTACTCTTAAGATTTTGGGAATAGACACCGAGTGTGGACGCTTCGTTATATGCTACTTGCAGGAGGCTCCTTTGGCTACGTCGACCTTCAAATTGGAGGACAAGCGGGTTCTAAATTGGAGGACAGGAGCGGCAGCTGTAACTAGCACCACATGCATTAATGTGGCACAGGTTTCGGTATGTACAGTGACGTCAGGATTATAAGTGCGGAGATGCGATGTAGCTGTCCGTTCCATGTTTTGTGATAATGCGGACACCGCGCCTTGAGACCGACGACTGAGGTCATAAACCTCAAGAGCGCAGTGTAGTCCCTAAGAAGAAACCAGTTAAAGTCGCAAACTGTCCGGCTTTCATGTTGCGTCTAAAATATATAGATAGAAAAATGCTTGCAAGAAAAATCTTCTCATTACTGTGTTTATCTTGCGCAGATTTCGCATGTGCTTGCAGTTTAAAATTTTGTGACTGATTTTGGCTGGTTTCATATATGCGATATCTCTATGTCCTTTTTCGGAGGCATGGTCGCGGTTAGGTCACAACGTGGGGGTCATTTGGGTGGCTGGGAGGGCGCTTTGTCAGAAGACACTCCTTACGAAGTGGCATCCTTGCGTACGGTCACGTGGTTAGCGCGGTCTATTGGAGGCCCTGCTTAAGTTACTTCACGGCGCTGCTCATGACGTAAGCAGCTTCTTGAGGCTTGCGATGAAGTGACCGGTCGCAGCGCTGGTGCAGCTTTTCATGTGCTACTAGGTGCACGACGACAGACGCAACAGGAATGATATCCTAGGAGCTGCGCTCTAAAACGATTTAATGTTCGGTTAAAATAACGTTTTCATTGATTTCTCGTTCAGTACGCGTTTATTCACTTCATTCATGGCGCAACATCAGCTGCAGAGAGCGCATCAAGAGAGCCGAAGTACCAAAACCTTCTCCTCGGCCACTGCCGCTCGCCTTGTAGATACAGAGGGAAGGGTGATGCATGTTTGAACGACAACAGCACGTGCCCCGAGGGAGTCAAAGATGGCACCGAGAGGTCAAGCGTTATTTGATTTGTTCGAGGCAGTCAGCCGTGTTTCCCGCTGCAGACTTCCTCGCTCTGCGTCGATCGATCCGCCAAAATTTTCTGTTGACGCAATGCTTGCAAATGTGACTAATGGAGCCGCTGAGATTGCTTTACTTATAAATAAATACATCACGTCGGACAATTGCACACCTAGGCCTTTTATACGTCGGATGAAGTAAACAAGTTTGGTTTATTTAGAAAAACCAAATGTGACAAAAAAGTTACAATATTAACAACGTTGCTGAAAAGCATTCTACGTTTTCAAACAACACTGAGCGGAACTCCGTCCAATTTTTGTTCGCATGAACACAAGTTCTTCAGGTTTAGCTCTATGCAACAATGTTGACTTTCGTACGGCAGCAAAAAAACGATAATATTTCTAAGAATATCTTCGCATCTCTGAATTCGCAGCCATGATTTAAAGTTGTCGACCGTGAAGGAGGTTTCATGGTAACAGAGTTGTCGTGTAGACACACAAGTCCACGGCAATACAAATTCATTTGATTGATCGCAGAATACTAATGAAGCCTAGGCGGTACATTGGTTTCGTTTCCTTTATGGGGGTTTAACATTTTAAAGCGACTCAGGCTATGAGAGACGCCGTAGTGAAGGGCTCCGGGAATTTCGACCACCAAGGGTTCTTTAACGTGCACTGACATCGCACAGTACACGGGCCTCTAGAATTTCCCCTTCATCGAAATTCAACCGCCACGGACGGAATCGAACCCGCGTCTTTCGAGCCAGCAGCCGAGCGCCATAACCACTCAGCCACCGCGGCGGCTGGTGGTACATTGTTTTACAATTTTTCCACACTTTAAAAGATTGGCTTTGTGAAAATGTGTTCTCTTTGATATGAGAACGCGATAAGACACTCATAAACAATACAACAACCACCGTGTTTCATAGCGTTCGGTTAAAACAGGTTTTCTTAAAACGCTGTGATTTGTAAAGCTTGCTCCTCATTACCTCTTTAAGTGCGCGAAGACGTGCAAGGCACACGTGTTCTTCTTCCCAAATTATGATTGACTGAATACAGTAACGATGAATATATGTTACTTTTAGGAAGAGCTCACCATTAACTGTAATCAGATCCACAAAGCCATCTCATATTTATAACCTTTTGTTTTCGGGCAACATAATGCATTATGCGATTGTCGTACCCCCAAAAAAGATTTTTTCGAGGAAACATTAGCTGGTGTTTAACTCCGGTGATACCGATGTGTTGCGTACCTAAGCAGGGTGACGTAAATAGTGACACCACGAACGACACCATAGCAGCAAGATGGCGCTAAGCTCAAAGCTGTAGAAAATTTTCTGGGTGACGCGGGCAAAATTTTGGAAATAGCCCGGGTCAAATCTGAAGTCGCCATCGTGTCGGGCACGGTAAATTATAGTGGGACATAGCCGTTGATCCAAATCGTCGAAGGAAAAATTTTTATGGTCACCCGAGCAAAGTTTTTGGAACTCACCAGGCCAAATGTGTAGGTTGCCATAGCGAAGGGCACGGTTAATTATGACTGAATATCGATGTTGGTTGAAATCGGCCAAGATGAAATTCGAGGGCGAAAGCGCCTCAATTTCGGCGTGCGTTCGAGAAGCTCATCTCGGACACAAGACATCAAAATTCGCGCGGCAACCAAACAAGACTGAAAAAAAATAAGCACCTGCCTGCACCATTGACGTGCAATAGGCTTAATACAATTTGAAAATATATGGAAAGGCCCGAGGGCAAGTGTATAATTTCACCACCCATAGGTGGGGAAATGGAAAAACTGAGGGGGGGGGGTGAAGCTACATAGCGACCGACCGCCGGGCCCGGAAAGACTCCCCTGATCTCCCCTGGAACGTAGTGGAAATGATTGTTGAAATGGACAGGCTATATGATTGTCGGGAAAGGGTTCATCAGCATAGGGATCGGAATGGGACAGAAAGTTGTTTGTTCTGATCTTTCGAATGTCTTGAATCCCTTGCTGGCCTGCTTGGCCAGGACCAAGAGGGCGTCAATATTGCCCAAATTTGAGGCCCCGCTCACGAGATGCCCGACCACCAACCAAACGCAACGGGCTCCGACAGCCAAAGAAAGGAGAACCTTACCCGGGGTCCGCTATTCGGGCTCCTCCGCGACTTTCGGGGTTTGTTTCCAATCTGCCAGCTACTAACCGTCGAGTGCTTTTCGCGGTTTTTCAGTCACCGGAAGTATGTGTGGTGCGATCCGGCCAATAAAGGCTTAGGTCGTCAGCCTATCAGCCCTCCGGTCCTCGGCACCATTACCTAACACCTTCGGGGGGACCCACCTGGGCTTCCAACCAACCAACCATGCACTTATCCCCTAGCTTGCTCCGCGCCTACTGAGGACGGAACGTTCAAGGCTGTGCTGACCAGGCCACAAACAAAGAACGTGGTTAGGGTGAGATGACCCGGGCCTACTCCGCCGGTACTCCACAACATCGACGGGTTTCGCACTGGTCTTCCTACGCCCCCCAACCTCGGCGTCCCGCAATGACCCTAATGTCCCCGCGGTAAGCCGTGAAGCTACCACCCGATGACATCGCTTCCGAGGAGCCTGGCTGCTGTGAACCCTCGCGCGGACCTGGTTTCTCCGTAACCAGAAACCAGCACGTCGGTCGACAGACGTGCAAACCCCCGAGTGCGGGGGTAAGTTGCATGTATTTGAAATGTTTTGCTTTTTCACATGCATTCCGTGCCGGATTTCGTGGGTCCAGCCTGGTGTGTCTCCCGGCCTGCCTCCGCTCGGACATCGGACCACACGTGCACGACTGGTCCTCACAGTCGCTTGGGAAACGCTGCCACTCCTATAAAGTTTCGCATCCCCAGAGGATGCGGACAGGAGGATTTCATGCTTTATTTGCACAAAACGCTGCCCACGCTAATGACGGACTCGTTCTAGATACCTGTGCGTTGAAACTTGTCGCGGTGATGGATTTGATACTTTCGCCATGTACAAACAAAAAACATAGGGACATTTAAAAAACAAAAGGACATTTAAAGACTGCGCGAGATTAGTAATGTAAATAAGAAAATAATCGTAATAAATGAGTTACTAAAAATTTTGCATTATTTCTCGCGCAAAAACGATGTCCAAAATTGAAGTGTCTTGCTTGCCGAAGATTGAAGCACAAGATATTCTAGTCATATAACTTTTTGCAGAAGAGCCCTACATTTGTCCTATTTTTGTGCATGAAAAATTGACAGATTGTCACTCTCCCCTTCCCGAATTTGAAAAGTAATAGGGGAAAAAAAGCCCTGCTAGTCAACCACGACGGGAAATTAAACAGTTTCTGCCTTAGACTGTGTGTGCGTTTGACTCAAGCAATATAAATTTTATTAGACCCCACTACGCTCGCAAGCTTCTCCGTTATAACTTTTCACCTTTACCAGAAATGAAACGTTAGCTATATTTCTCGGATTTGGCCGGAGTAAACTTTTGATTCGATGGAAGGTCAAACCGAGGGTGAAAGCCATTTACTATGGGCATGCCACAAACGCTTCCCCGCACTCCACAGATATCAGTAGGCTGGCGTCGTTTACGCAGTCTTTCAGTACCTTCCAGGGTACACTTCGAGATCCTCTCTATAAATAATATAATCACGGTTGTCAAGGAAGCAGGTTCCGTCCCTCCAATGTTTCACCGCGAATTCCTAAGAGGTATGGAGAAGCTTGCATTTTTTAAGAACTGGGGATAAAGTTTAGCGGAGAACAGCTTAGTAATATCCCACTCGTTAATGACACTACCCTCCTAAGTATCTCATAAGATGAATCAGAGAGCATGACTGAGTACTTGAACACCGAAAGCAGGGCTTCCGGTCGGAGAATTAATATGAAAGAAAATAACGTTCAATGGACTGGGAAGGCCTAACAGTTTGCGGAGGGCGGCGAGAGTCATGGAAGGGGCAAAAGAATACCTAAATGAAATGTAAGTAGTGACCCAACCATCGCACTTTGAGAGAGAAACGGCTGCAGGAAAATTAGGATGAAGTGGAGTGTGTTTGTTAGGAGTTCAGAAATAGCGGGTTAAGTAGGAGTGTATCTTCAGGGGAAAGTCTATGACAGATGCAATTTACCAACACACACATATGCGGCAAAAACGTGGAGGATAACGATAGGCATATAGAATAAACGGGGGAGAGCGCAGCGAGATATGGAAGATAAATGACAGGTGTAAAGTTAAGAGAAAAGAAAATAGCAAGCTGGGCCACAGAACAAGCGCGAGGTGATGATAACGGAGGTCAAGAAGAAGAAATACACTCGGGCAAGTGAGGCAATGCCGGACTAATAGTCACTCACGGTAACAGTGAATACCAAAGGAAGTGAAAGGAACCAGATGTGAACAGAGGCTAAAATGGAGTGATGAGATTTGATCACGGCTGACACAGGCCGGGGTATACAGGGCGTCCCAGCTAACTTTCTTCAGGGTTTAAAAATATGTCGAGGCACAAGACGACACCGAATAGATGTTGCTGCCTATTTCATGGCACAACGTCGTTATTTTTTGTATTCCTTTTTACTCCAAAATTATTCTACATTATTAGCTAGCATCGCAACCAATGAAGCTAGGAAAAAATTGCAATCAAAACGTCTGATTTAACTGTTTCTCGCTTCAGAAATATGGCGCATTAGTTTTTTCCGCTGACTGCGGATGCCCGCGAAATACAAAAAACTGCCATGTGAGCTGCCTGCTTGCGCGCCGCGATACCAGTGTTCTCAAACGCTTCGCTTAAAAACGAGGAGGTCATTTAGCCGGTGTGCTGCCGCTTAAAAAGTGACATTGCAACAACGCCGGTGCTAGCTTTGAGATTCACGCCAGCGCAAGCCAGTAAGGCTTGCGGCTGCTTTCGTATCATGGACCGCCGCCAGCAAACCATAGCGCTTGCGCAAAAAGCAGACCCAGCGCATCTGCCCGCGCTGGCTGGTCCGGGCTCAGGCTTTTGGGTAAGACCGAACCCGACCAGTGCTCTAATTTGTAGCTGTTAATTAGGCCCAAATATGATGCACAGACTAAAATGTTTGCATAATACGTCTTTTTTTCTTCAACTAGCTTCGGGCGAAGGTCTCAGAATGAACTTGTTAACAGGTGTATCCCGAGCATACGAGCAGAGAAAGCACGGTAAGCACCCTCAGGAAAGGACGGCGCAATATGACTCACCGCAAATAACATAGAAACTGTGCCGTTGCCTCTTTTACGCTAGAAAGCAGCAAGCAGCAAGATTCACCTTATGAAGCCAAGGTTTGCTGTGCTCTCCGTGGCTTTCTTGAGTAATAGCACCGTCCACATGAGACGAAGTCTCAGTCGAGATCACAGAGGACAAAGCTTGATTCGGGAGTCACGTCTTAACGAGAAAGAGGGTTAGAAAACTGTAACGTCGTTTGTAGGTGCACTGGTCAGGCGTAATCAGACTCAAACAAGGCAGGAAACCACTGCGGTGAAACATAGACAAAGGCGAACTTGTGTTGTTTAGGTATGGTCCTTTCTGAGCCAATTCCGACCCACGCTTCATTTCCTCCAAGCTACCTTTCCTCCAAGCTAGTCTTTGACCTTACCGCTGAAGGAAAACAGCGTACAGAGTTGCTTCTATCTGTCTTTTCGTTTTCTTCTGGCGAAGGTAATGAATGCTCAGTTCTCGTTTATAATTTTTTAAAGTGAGCTATAGGTATCTTCAAAACGTCTCTTTTCACTTCTATATATCTTTCTTCATTCCATCCAGATGGCTAAACGCATTCGCGTACCGAGTTTTTCTTTCTGGAAAGCTCATACAATCTTCCAAATTATGGCTCAACTGAGTAAAATGAGCGGTTTATTATTACTGTCTGATCTTTCACCGCTTTAAGTGGACGCATTTGAATGCTTCGCAGAGTTTATGGAAGATGGGCTCTTGAAGCGTTTGAAGACTTCAAAGAGCCGCAAAAAGGTTTACGCGATATAGCAAGACCGTATTGGTAGTTGAAAATGATACTTACTTGCAAACTGAAGCTGTCTTTCGGAAACAGGTGTTTCGGAATTCGATGTTATACGCCACTCGTACTTTTAAGCTAAGCGCCAGGATGCTTCCAGACAATTCTGCCATATTCTCCTCTTTTCAAATGAGGGCGAAAACTTATCACGAAACGCACATACCAATGGTTCATCTGGAAGATTCCAATATTTTATCGCTGGTTCGAGCATTGTGGTTGGGGTTTTAGGCACGATCATGACTGTCTGCCACAGTACCGAAATGTTAGCGTCGGGGCAGTACCATCTTCATCATAAGCAGCAGCCTCCTGACTACGCCTACAGCTGGGCAAAGGCCTCTCTCATATCTCTCCAATCCTGACAGGTACCTACTGCGGTGACCCGCCGCGGTGGCTCAGTGGTTAGGGCGCTCGACTACTGATCCGGAGTTCCCGGGTTCGAACCCGACCGCGGCGGCTGCGTTTTTATGGAGGAAAAACGCTAAGGCGCTCGTGTGCTGTGCGTTTTCAGTGCATGTTAAAGATACCCAGGTGGTCGAAATTATTCCGGAGCCCTCCACTACGGCACCTCCTTCTTCATTTCTTCTTTCACTCCCTCCCTTATCCCTTCCCTTACGGCGCGGTTCAGGTGTCCAACGATATATGAGACAGATACTGCGCCATTTTCCGTTCCACAAAAACCAATTATTATTATTATTATTATTAATACTGCGGTGACCCTATCCCCTCTAACGTCTTAAGCTGATCTGTCCATTTAACTTTCGGCCGCCCCTTGCTACTTTTGCGTTACCTTTGAATCTATTCTGTTACTCTCAACTACCATCGATTATCTTGCATTCGCATTGCATGCCCTGCCCAAGCCCATTTGTTCCTCTTTATTACGACTAGGATGTCGCATTTGTTCCCTCAAGCACTCTGCCCACTTCCGGTGTCTTAACGTTACACGTATCATTTCTCATTCCATAGATCGGTGCGTTGTCCTCAACTTAAGCTGAACCCTCTTTATTAGCCTGCGCGTTTAGCCTGCAAGATATCGCTGTTTTACACTTTTATAAAACATGTCAAAGTGAGAAATAAACGATTTCGAGGGGACCGAAAAAGATTTCTTCTCAGGCACCTACCCGTTTCAGGCCGAAGTGTGCTTTAATCGCTGGAACTGCATTTTTGCTTTCTTTTTTAATATTTTAACGTTGTACTGTGAACGCAGGAAGAGACAAGGAGACTGAAGTGGCATGGAACGAACTCAATACTGCGCTACATCGCGGCCACAGTGAATTGAAGAACAACGCAAATGTAAATTGTAGGAATTTTTCCAACGCTGCGATCTAGCAGAGTATCTATTGTTGGAGGAATTATAATTCACAACCCCGCAAATAAATGCGGAAAACCTAGGTAATGAAGGGGACCCATGATATAAAGAAGAAAAAATCAGCACGCTAGAAAGATTGGTGGTGATTGCGGCCATGTGATACGTTGAGATCTATTGTTGGAGGAATTATAATTCACAACCCCGCAAATAAATGCGGAAAACCTAGGTAATGAAGTGGACCCATGATATAAAGAAGAAAAAATCAGCACGCTAGAAAGATTGGTGGTGATTGCGGCCAGGTGATACGTTGAGATTAGAGAAGAAGGAATTGAGAGGGGGGGGGGGGGGGTAGCAAAGATGCATCACCACAGTGACTTCATTCTCCGCATGGTAAGAGAAATGTATGCTAGTCTTATTTTTTGTCTTCATTCTGAGCATTCTTGTTTATTTTATTATTCGAGGCACTAAATATAGCATGCCTTTTATCTATCGAGATTAGCCACTTGATTGTAATGGCTTGAAAAAAATAATTTATGCTAGACCCATTTCTACGAAATATGATTGAGAGACGGACTCGGGAAGTTTCAAAGACAGAGGCAATTTTTCCATAAACATGAACTTTAAAGCTGTACAAATGCCTTTTACTTTTGACCATAGCCCGCACTGAAAATTGCTCCTTGTTAAGTTCCGTGAACCTGGCAAGACCCGAGGTTGCTGTATAGAAAATATGCTCCAACGGCCGCAAGCTCAGCGACTTACTTTATCGCGGTAACAGATCGCAACAATTTCGTCTTCCAGACGAAAACGAGTGCGCAGAGATTATGAATGACCATCCCTCTAGCTCCGTTTGCAGGCACAAATGTTTCATTTGCGCTACTGCACACATCACGCTCGAACATTAGCGGCTCCAGGCTGTGTAAATTGAGCAAATTCGGGCTCGCGAGGCGAGCTTTGTGCGATGCGTCCGGATGATGATCACCTGAGTTGTGCCTTATTACATCAATTATGTACTTGCAGCCGGGATGTACTTGCAACCCAATTAACTTCGCCACAGTGGTGGCCTTACCATGAACACGTATACTGCATTCTCCTGATTTCTTAAAACAGTGCAAGCAACATTTGCCTAGACTTTAAATTCAGAGCAGTACCAATTTTAGAAACGTCAGTAGGCTAATATTCTCTAAAAAATTGTTTGCAGATTTCCTTCGGAGCAGCGCTAACGAACTCTGTTGTCAAAGCTTTACAATAGGGGTGTTGAATTTTCGCCAGTGCTTTAGCTAAATTGTTTGGTCGTCAGACCATAGTTACCTTCCTGGATTCCTTCCCTCTATATAATATTTAGTCCGCACGGCAAAAGAGTTGTCCCCTACATAGCAGAGAGGCCGTTATATGACGAACACGGTAAATTTACATGGATTTTAGGTAATTCAAAGCAAATGTTCGCACTTTCGACCATATTTTTAAAAACTAACAAGACAGAAAGTCATTCATCGGCATCACAAAATGCTTCATAACAAAACCTGGAATGTGACCAAGAAATCGCTATTTTTCATGGAAGCTCCCATAGGACCTTATGTATATAACGTATCTTGCTGTTATGAATTAAAATATTACCACAGAGGCATATAACGAACCTCACTGGCTATTTCCAGCGGATTTTATCAATTTGCAGCGGTGACCAAAACCTCGGTATGCATTCCGCGCTGCAGTGTTATAATGCCGCGCATGACATGCGCGTTCGAGCACCGCATAACACGTGCGGAAAACATATGCTGCCTCTTGCGAGGTCCGCATGGTGCGTTTCTCCGAATGAGTTGCTAGCGTGGGCTTCGGCGCGGCGAAATTTTCAAGAAGTGCACTTATCTTCGCGGAAAGGAGAATGCGGCGCTGAACGGTGTTCCTCACAGCGGTACGCTAGGTTGCACTCCGTCCACATGGTCGCCTGTGAGCCCGTTCACATATCAGAACTGCAGCCCATGTCTCCTGCGGCTGTTACGAAGCAACGGCTATAATTTAGAAATAACTCTTCTGCCCTTTCAAATTCCTAATAACGAGATTCAAGAGTACGTACTTTCCCAGCAGGCTGAGCATTAATATTTTTCATGCCTTTAGAGCGACAGCCCAAATTCGCTAGCCGTACTTAAAAAGGAGATATCTGCCGGAAGCCTCCCAGATATCTTCATTAATAAAAAAAATTCTGGCGGTTTAGAATTCCTAGCCACTGAATATTGTGCGAAAGGAGGCTGTTGCAGGTGGGCACCAACACCGGGTACCTAAAAGCGCAATTGAAAGCGCGTTTTCTTTCCTCTTGTTACAAGCTCACAGATAGAATTTGGTAATGATGACGACGTGCAATCCACAGCGCAACAGTGTGCTGAAGTTTAAAACATACTGCAAATAAAATTTTTAATTTAAGTTGTTGGATGTCTCTCAAGGCTTCTACCAAATTACGCCGGGTTATGTCATTGTTGTTCCTCTCCATGATATCTGGTCGAAAATCTGACATGAAACGCAGATTCCAGCGTTCAAGGGGAGGCCGCCAAAATTTACCGCTGGTTGCAGAACTATGTTCACTGTGGTAATGGCGATGATGATAGCGTGCCACAAAACTCAATACTGAACGTCGTGGCTATTGCTGTGCAATTCGGTAAAAAAATATGTTAACCGTGAAACAAAAGTGTCCCCAGTCATGTACACGTTTCGCCTACAAGCCTTAATGCGCGGCTGAAAGTGAGTCTTCGTTTCGTATTTGTAATTATGCGACTGCCTTCAACGCCGTCAACAGATCAACTGACTGAAGTTGCATTAAACCAACTCATTATTGGAAAGAATTTTGTCAAGAGTGAAATGAACTGGGCGGCTTTGGCATATATTTTAATGCACGAAGAATAAGTCGCTAGCGTGTGAGTAATGGCGTAACCCCTATTTAATGAATGGGACCAAAGACTGAAACCTGAACAATACAGAATGTTAAATCGAAGCATGACATTGGCGATGATGTGATGCGTTGTAGTGACAGAAGTGGACATTGTTAAATCCAAAGGACGGAGAATTCGATATGCAACACCACAGTGACTTCGTTTTAGGCAAGAGAAAAAAGAAACGCTCGACTGCTTCTGATGGATTCTCTCTACGCAGGGGTATTTTCTTTGCTTGTTCACGGCGCTTAAACTGATATCATGCCGTCTAAAGATATGACTGGACAACTACGTTGTACATTGTGTGAAGAAAGCTACTTATTTCGACGCCCATTGCTTCATTGTACGAATCAGAGAGCGATTTGAGATGATCAGAGAGATGAAGATTACCATTTCAGAACGAGAAATTTTGAAATATGCCAAAGCCTTCGGCATAGTTGGTGAAGAGAAAATGAGCTCGCAACGGTATCAGTGAGAGCGAATTACTGCGTCGTGAGACTAAATAGCATAAATGTCGTCTTGTGGAGGCAAACGGGCACGCACAGTTTTTAACGACCATCCTTCCACCTCCATTTGTAGACGGCAATTTTACATTATAGCCGCTACAGAGAGCGCGCACTTGGGTATTACTAGCTCCAGGCTGAGTACAGTAGGAAAACTTGCGCTCGTGACGAGGCGCACAGCGAGCTTCTAAAGCAGGCAGCACGTCCAGGTGATGATCACGTGACCGCTGCTATATTCTCGCAAGTACTTGGAAAAGTACGTACGATGTGATGTACACTGCGCGTCACCCTTGCGTGTTCGCGAATGGTGGCGTCTGGAGCGCTCCGGAGCAAGCCAGCGACGTCAACGTAGTAGCTGCTGGGCTCGAGATACTAAGTTACTGGGCGTAACGCGGCCACATATAGAGAAAAGTCTTGTTCTTTGCCGTCCTCGGAGCGAAAGTTTCCCATTGTCTTTGCCTTTCCACTGCTGAATGCTCACCTGTAGTTCAGCCTTCGCGCGGACCGAAGTAGCGCAATCTAATGAAAGCTTTACTGTCAAGAAAATCACCTTCTCACGGACGATTATCTATTGTGAAAAACGATTCAATAAAAGCCCTCTTCTTTCTGTTGACACAAACTTTGCGAGCACGCAGAAGGGTCAGTTTACTTTCAATTAGCATTAAATGTGCAGTTAATACGGCCGACAAACGCGTCGGTCTTTGTCGCGATGGCTCGGAATCCAACCCATGCGACAAAATAGAGCTTCAGAATTATTGGGGCACCAAGAACAAGAATGATTAAGACTATAATTTTTGTTCAGACGTTCTGCCGAGAGGGCATAGACAACTTCAAGAGCATACCAGTAGTCGTGTAGAATCTTGGAGGACCAAATAAAAATACATATGAAACTCATGCCAACTATAACTTCCCCAGATAGTCTGCACTAACGCATTACGATTACTAATTATCACAAGACATAAGTGGCCTATCGAGTGAAGCATTCCGGCTATGTGGTGCAAAAGCGGTTGATCCTCCTTGTTCATCTGAAATAAGATTATTAGGTCTCAAGAACATTTGCTGAAGCCACTTGTGCGTAGTCGTAAAGTGTGTCGGTTCGTCTGCGAGATGATGGAGGTGCGGTCCCGCACTTGACCGAACATTCCTATCCGCCGAGGACTGTCGGCTTCTCAGTACCTGAAGAGAACTCTTAGGGAATCTTTCGAATTTTCGATTGCTTCTAACAGTGAGTCGCAGAGGGCGTCCGCAATGCTGTGTTGGCGCCGCAGCTGCTCCCAATTGTGCGTAAGGCTTCTCACAGTTGGTGCGCAGTGACTGATGATAAGCCCTGTTTCTCCGACAAATTGGCATTCAAGACACCATTATGCGTGCTGTACGCTTTTTACGGTATAGCTCGTATTTTTGAACTTGATATTTTCTTTTTGCATTCATTGGGAGCCATACTGGTAACACCCTTTTTATCCTGTTTATTATATAACCTAACCATCCTATAACTCCAATATCTGTAATTCATGTTTCCTTTCCTTACAATTCCGCTCTGGGTTGACAATATGCCGAAATAAATAAACATGTTCCCCATGGTAATAAGATCGACTTCTTGTAGTCCACTCGTTTCTCGTCACTTCAACTTTGTGAAGCAGAATGGCCTATTTGTCTTGCTGTGTGCGTGGGGATCATGGTCAAGCCAAAGTTGGCCGTCGGGGAAAGTGCCATCCAGAACATGCAGAATCAAAACTGCTTCTAAAATGGTTCATTACGCTTCTGATTTCATTCTGCCAGTAATTATGTGGAAAGGTGCAAGGCTTTGGAAGTTAATCACGTCCCTTACTTGCATACTGGTACGCCCACTAGAGCGCACGTTCTGCACGTAGGGCGAGAATATCTGCAAAGAATCACGTGCCAAATTTTGCGTCTAAAGAATATATCATTTCCAGACTTACGTTCCAAATTATTCATCAACTAGGCAAGCCAAAGCTGCATTCTAAAAGACGTAGTCACCTTAAAAGGTCGCAAATACGATTAATAATATTTGTTATGCCAATTTGCGGCATTTATGCCATCTTATTACCATTTTTGCTACAATCAATAAAACGTGCCAACCATAAGAAATAACCGGTGCTTGAATGAACGGCAGATTTTCCTGTGCGGGTCCCATGTTAAGGTGAAGGACTTCTCGTCCGTAAATATCATCGCTCGCCAATTGCGCGCGCTCCAACTCTGAACAGCAGACGCAAATTCTACGTGACGTTTCTCGCGGCTTCATTCGAGAAGAGTTTCTGCGCCACAATTCTGCTGTCAAGGCCAGCTGCGTGGAGAATCGTTGGATTATTAAAACGCACACATACGTCAACCCAAGCTCATCCCTGATTTTCCAAGCACTGAGAAAATGATCCGATACTGCTGCAGCAACATTCCATTTGTCCTCATCAGTAGTAGTTGCTCTTGGATACCTCCCTCGTGTCGCGTCTACGATTCAACCTACCCCGTTGCACGCATGCAAATCCTGTTTTCTGCAAGAATAGACCGTATTTGAAATCACAAATATGTCTATGCGACTATTTGCTGCTCATAACTATAGGTCGGCGTTCTTCATCACTTCATCGCACAGGCACCGCGCAGCATATTGTCCTTCACACTGTCAGTCTGTGGTAGTTTCTCCTGCTTTCAGTCCTTACATCGCATCATGCGTCAGCCTATGATTTGTGCTTTTATTATTCGGCTTGATTGCCCCAGACGCGCTCGGCACAGCAAACGATAGCGCCTTATCAGCGGTGAAGTTCTGGCTTCAGTATGCCATGACAAAGACCGCTTGGCCAGCAGCGACATAAT
Source organism: Amblyomma americanum (assembly GCF_052857255.1). Classification (NCBI taxonomy): domain Eukaryota; kingdom Metazoa; phylum Arthropoda; class Arachnida; order Ixodida; family Ixodidae; genus Amblyomma; species Amblyomma americanum. Next base: position 98,293,996 of record NC_135501.1, read on the forward strand.
TCCTCTGGTGTGGGCCCAAAATACCCCCCCCCCCCCCCATTTGCCCTTCCCACCCCAACAGACTCGCTCTTGTGCGAAAGCGAGACTACCGCGAAAATAAGAAGCAACGGCAATACGAATGCGCTGCGTAACAACGCGTTTCTGTGTGTGTGCCCGCGCGTGCCCCGTCACATCTTAACTCGAGCCCTGCAGCTACCATTATATGTCAGTGACTGGCTCCGGAGAGCTCCGGAGGCCACCATTCGCTGGCTGTACTTGAAGCCTGGTTACCCACGCCACAGCGGTGACCGTTGTATAAAGGCTTGTGCTACAATTTGGCGATTTTTTAAGGCTACGGGAATGTCAACTCTGCTTAAGTTTTTAAGTCACAGGATTTCAAATTTCGGGTTTCTCACCATGCTAGTATTCCATAAGTATTGTTTTTCTTTCTCCTTTCGAAGAAAACTAAGAAACTTAGTCAATAAAAGTGGGATAAAGGAAAAAATTCTAAACAACATTGAAGAAAAGGCACACACCCTGGGAATTTTCCTCGACTTCAGAAAGGCATCCGACTGCGTTCAGCGCGATGTTCTAAAAAGAAAGCTTCCATTTTACGGATTCCGCGGCGTGTCGTTGACCTTAATTGAGAACTATTTAACGTCAAGAGAGCAATTTACTGTCATAAATGCTGCAGCCTCACATGTAAAAACAATAAAATATGGTGTGCCTTAGGGATCTATTCTCGGACCTGTACTCTTTATTTTATACCTGAATGATGTTGTGAATATACCAGGCAGCGAAAACCTAGTGTTGTACGCTGATGACACAAATGTCTTTTTCTCAGGTATTGACCCCTACGCGCTCGAAAGAAAGGCTAACTGTTGGTTGACTGGTTTGTGTACATGGTTAAAACTAAACAGGATGCAATTAAATGCTAGCAAGACCAAATACATTCTCTTCAGGGCAAAAGGTGTGAAAGCTCCTGACAACCTAAACTTAAACTTTGAAAACACTCAGCTGCAACAGTGCTGCTGCAAAGGAACAATCCCGCATAGAGAGCTTTACTAATGTCGCATGGAACGTTGCGGGTGAAATATTGTGGTTTTTGTATAGAGTCACGACTGATGTATAAGAATGTAAACTCAGCGTTGAAGCGAATTTTTTACAGCAGAAAAAAAATCATCACTCGTTCTGCAGAAAACTAAGCGTACGTAAGTTTCACGCGATCAATGTAGTGAATAAAAATTTGAAGAATCCCCATTTTTGTTTGCACACCTCTCGAATAAATTGCTACAACCTACAGATGCAGCGGTCAGGTCAATGACATGAATGCTAACGATGAGCAGGAATGGAGCACTGGAACAATAGTGCTGGCAACAGATACTGTAATATTAGTTTCTGTGTTAACACGAAAGGACAAAAATAGTAAGGCATTATACTGCATGGTTTATGAACCAAGACGACATGTGCTTTTTCTACGCAAGTTCTTCTTTAATGCCTTTATTCATTCTTCGCAAATAGTTAATATAAATCACCAATTTTGCAGCTGCCCCTTCAGTCCTAAACTGTTTGATTAACCCTCCTTTGCATGAGTTTGCTACACCTGACAACAAAGCTCATGAAAATAAAACAGTAAAAAAGAAGACGTCTCCACAATCTCTGAATCTAGACCTACCCGCGAATGAACTCATTCAGTTCATCTCTCCTTACACACCACGGTGTATTGAAATACAATAACGGAGACATAATAAGTGATGCCAGTGTTTCGCATCTTGAATTTCAGACTGCAGCAGTATATTTTTCTTACAGATATCTGTCTAGGGGGTCATTTCGTCAGATGTGCCGCATCTGGTTTCCCATAGCTGAAGTCTCACTGCTCTTTCATAACCTGCGCCTATTTGTTACCGCTATTACCCTCTTTTCTTCGAATATGTGAAGTGCTCAATCTTCTGAAACAACTAGTTTGTGTGTAACGGTCGGAAATTGTGGCCACACCAACGTCTCACTCGACCTCACTAAGCAATATTAAACATGCGCTTTCCACTCTTTTATTCCGTTCGACCAAATATAAAACATTTCTTTTTTCACTGCATATATTCATCAAGATTTGCTTCCAACGTGCATGACAGATTTGATGACGGCGAGAGAGACTTGCCGACCTTTCATTCGGCCCTCAACATATTCCAATTTTACTCTGCTTGAGTACAGCTAAAATGTTCGCGCTTTATTGGCAGCCTACACCCGGGGAAATACTTCGAATCGTCTTTTCTCTATTTTCAGCTCGGTTAAAATATCACCTTCGCTTGTCTTGAACTTCTAAATTTTGTTTCTTCAGGACGAGGTCCGCCACAGAACTTAGTGTCCAAAGCTCAAAGCCTTACTTACTTTTGAAACCACTCAACTGGGAGATCTTAAATTGCGCTCTGCGCAGGCAAAATTTCAAGGACCTTCCATGAATGGGAGGAAGAATACCACGATTTACAACCTTAGATTGTGCAGAATCATAATGTAAAAGAACTTCGAATGTAATGTTCGCAGCCCTAGAACCGTATGACAAGCAAAGATCCTCCCAAAGACCACGTAAACAACTAAAAAAGCATTATCTTTCAAATTTGTTTGTAAAGGGACCATAGCCGCATTTAAGAAATCGCAAACAGTCTCCTATTCATGAAAAGAGAGCGTGGAGCGTCGCAACTTCTTTTGTTCCCTATTGTACCAGCTGAGAAATCGACACAGCTTTTGCACAAAACTCCCTTTTGAGGCTTTCAGTGGTCGAGTACAATGTCACTTGTTTAGAGGTTCTTCCGTGGTGACAAGCCGCACCCTTGCTATGCTAGAAACGAGAAAAAGATCCTTCAAACGCGCAAATCCGCAGCAAAATAGAGCTATAGTGCATTGATTACGTTTCCGGTTCAAAGAGAGCCGCCTTTTGAGGAGTTGGCAAGCTCAGCGGAAACACATTAGATTGCCTTTTGTCGCTTGAGGCCACTCGGCGATCCACTCAAAGAATAGTCCAGAGAACAGCGGTGTTTTTCTGGCAGACATTAACGCTTTATCTGTGTTTAATCGTTGCGATTTAGTGCTATGCTTCCATCTCGAAAACAAATATCGTTTAAGAAATGTTGAAGCATTGAAAGAGTGGTTATGGCGCTCTATTTATGCTTTAACACTTTAAAAACGATATATGCTTTCGGGATTAATTGCCTCGAAAGCAAATATCGTTTAAGAAAACTCGAAAGCAAATATTGTTTAACAAATGTTAAAGCATTGAAAGAGTGGTTATGGTGCTCGGCTGCTGACTCGAAAGACGCGGGTGCGATCCCAGCCGCGGCGGTCGAATTTTAAGGGAGGCGAAATTTTATAGGCCCGTGTATTGTGCGATGTCAGTGCACAATAAAGAATCCAAGGTGGTCGAAATAATGGTGCCCTTCGCTACGGCGTCTCTTATAGATTCATTCGGTTTGAGACGTCCGCCCCCCCCCCCCCCCCCCAAGCCCAAAACCATAGAAAGTAGCACTCTTGCAATGCTTGTTTCGCTAATAGAAGTTACCGCACTTGCTAGAAGCTGTGCAATTTCACAGTGGCTATAGTAGTGAGACAATATGAAGCAGCAGAACAGGATAACTCTTTGGCTTTCTAGCAGATGATATAGCGTTCAGTAAAAGCTGCGACTTAGAAGATCGTGCAAGAACCGAGCTACACAAACACTGGGAGCCCATGTCTACTGAAAACTTGTCCGCCCAGCAATCGACGCAAAAAACACTGCGCATTCAATGTCTGCAAAATCTTGTTCTCTGTGTAGGGTCTTTGTTTTAATACAAAACGGGAAATTCAGACGGGTGACTCCGGAGGTGTAGCGCGTTATGTTACCTGCGCTAAAACATGAACTTTCCTGTTGTATGATTTCCCTCTTTTTATCGGTTGAAAATAAGCGGCAAATTCTGAAAAAGAGCTTTCACCTGCTGTCAGCTTTAAACTGCGGCGGTAAACCGAAGATTTAGGATTCTGATCGCATTGGGAGAACAAGCCCAGTCCGTTTTACAAAAAGCTAGCCCTTATGAGGTACGTCGTCCTTCAGTGTGTTTGTTATATAACTTTTTTTTTATTTTGGCAAGGCCGAACAATGCAAGAACTGAAACGTGTGACTCAATGGGCAGCGAGTTTTCCTCTAAGCTCCAAGGAGCGGGTAGGAGGCAGTGCCGTCAGCTTTTCATGTCGCGTATTCCACCCGTCTTGAGGTTTTACTTTTGTGGTATGGTTTACTGCTGCCATTACTCTTGCACGTGGTCAAAATCCGGTGGTCAAAAGGTGCCATCGTTAATTATATATAATTTGCACGAGAGTTCTGCTGCAGAACTTTCTGGTGATGTAATCATGTATTCGGATACGCGAAGGGAATCTTTTGCGTTATACCATAGGCTGCATGCACCATCGGCGATTGATTTAGTTCGTGGAATTATAATTCTCTTTTAAGACGCTTGATATCTATTCGTGAAAAACCATAGTATGTGTGGTGCGAAAGGGTAGCCACTGTTGCGCCGCAGAGTCTCATTTGATGCCATGAGAGAAATATTGTTTTAAAACAAATGAGTTCGTTAACGATTAAGGGAAACAAGCCCAACAACGGGTAAAAAAAACGTCATTTAGTCCGTGAATAAAAGCAGCTCAGGCTGATTTAGAAATCAATTACGCCTTTTCGTTTCAACAAAAAATCGTTTAGAAGCAAGCACAGAAAGTTACAGTAGATTCCAAATTACCCATGTCAGCCGCTACTTCGCTGTCACGTTTTATAAGAATAGCTCTAACGTTAGCGCATGGTTGGGGATGCATTTTTCAAAAATAAACAAAACAAACAACATTCATGAACAAGCTTTGTAAATCAGAGCAATATTAGGCAGTACAGCAATTATTAATCAAGGTCACAACTTTAGCCTCCATATATAGACGGTTTTTGGCGCGCAAATTCCCAGCAGCTCGAACTTTTACCGCGAATTGATTCGGTTCTGGCTATGCATAATAATTTGTTTTTGGAGAAAGGAAATGGCACAGTATCTGTCTCATATATGGTTGGACACCTTAACCGCGCCATAAGGGAAGGGATAAAGGAGGGAGTGAAAGAAGAAACACAAATTTTCCGCGTTTAAAAAGTAAGCCTGTTCCCAGTGAGTGTGCAAGTTCGTTGCAAACCGTTTAATAAAGCTTGTAAAGCCAACTCGCAGCATTGAGGCTGAGAATATTTCCTGTCACCGTTTCCTGTCAAAAAGCCCTACGTTGCGAAGCTTCATCAACCCACTCACTTTCATGCATGTCGGCCGTGTTAGATTCTTCTAAATTTAGACGAATCTCAACCACAAGCCTTTCAGGAGAACCATTCAGGACAAGCACACTAGCGCGCTTTGTAGGCGGTCGTAAGCCATCTGGCACGTAAATTTATAGCTTATGCCATGTATGTGATCATGTGATATCGGATGCAAGATAAATCCTGAGGTACCGGCTAACCTGCTAAGTGCCCAAGATACTAAAATTTTATTCATGATAATGATTGGTCTAGTTCGAATACTCTATCATTGCATGGCAGTCTTCGAATGCGTGTGACAGAGAGCTACAAATGCTTCGAGAACGCTGCCTTCACGTCTGTGGAGTTTTTTGGTAATTTTTGCTATAATCAGGGAGGCGCCGTTCCCTTTTTGCCACGGCGATGGAAGTGGAGGCTGCTGTGCCTCTATTCGAACCCGGTGGGTCGGCAGCAGCTTCCCAGAGGAAGCGCCTGCATCGCCAGAGTGACTCGAGCAGCCAGGCCACTGTTGTGTACTCGGTGCCAAGTGAAGACTCCTCGTCCTCGGCCGACGACGGTTTCATACCGGTTGTTGGCAAGAAAGCCAAGCGCAGACTGCGTAGACTAGCCGAATCGTGCTCATCGAGCACGTAAACGGTGTCCTCATCAAGAACGCCAACGATCATCACGGCGCGAAGTTCCTCAGCGCATACAGCCTTGTTTGTGCCGTTGAACCCAACGGACAACTTGAACCTACTGAACAGGCAAGCCATCTCTATTTATCTGGAGAGCCTTGTACCGGGAGGCATAAAAGATGTCAGAGTCAACCCGTCCAAAAACGTCATTGCCATTGACGTGGTGGGGCGAAGTTCACTAGAGATTTTAACCGCAATCACAAAACTCGGCAACATCAGTGTACGCCCTCTTATTCTCCAGGACAGCGGCACTATGGCTGGCGTAATCTACAACGTGGATATCGCCATCTGTGATGCAGATTTACCCATGTTGATCAAGCCGGCAACCGACGGCATTTCCATCATTCAAGTTCAGTGGTTAGGCAGATCTCCATGCATCATGCTGACCTTCAAGGGTGACTGCATACCATCGTACGTGAAGGTTGGGCACTTTCGTCATCCAGTTCGACCTTTTGTGCCTAAGCCACTTCAATGCAGGAAGTGCATGAGGATCGGCCACGCGAGCGGCGTCTGCATCAACTCCATCGTGTGCCCGCGAGTCTTTCTCGAAAGACTGCCCCCGTCTAAAGACCGAGCTGGCGGTACTGAAGCAAATGGTGAGAGACCATTCTACGCACAAACAAGCCGCCGCAAAGGTGCGACGACGTCGTTCGCGCCGCCGAAGGTCGTCAAAGAAAGCAGTCACATTTGACAATAATGCCCCAAATCCAACTGCAGCTTGTCCGCCTCCACCAAAAACCGTACCAAATCAAGGGAGCCCGGCGCTTGGTGAGGCTGGACCTGCTGCCTCAGATGCAACTTGGTCACCACTGCCAAAGCCTTATACGCCTACTGCGTCAGGAATGTTGGCGCACTCAGGGCAGTGTGCAGCGCCTACGACTGATCCAGCCAACAGGCAAGATCAAGGCCATGGCCCAGATATGCAAGTGATTGCAATGCTCACGACAGTAATGAATGCCATGCGTGCTCTGCTTTCCAGCCTACACACGCCAGCAGCAAATAGCGCACTTCAAGTGCTGGACGCGCTACATCCAGTTCTTGCGGCTCTACAGTAGACGGCATCATGGCTCCTTCGGACCTGTCTTTTAAAAAAAAGTGAAGCAAGCTTTCATTTTCCAATGGAATGCTCGTGGGCTCTAGTCCCGGATTTCCGATTTACGGCACTACGTCTACGAGAATCACTTTCCCATTCTTGTGATTTGTGAACCGAAGACCCCGGCAATTTTGCGAATATCCGGTTACGAGGCATTTTCATCACCCACGTGCCACAGATCCAACAAAGTCATCGTCTACATTCGACGCGAACTTACATATGTGCGACATTCAGTTCCCCAGAACGAAGACAATCAGTACGTTTGCCTGAAAGTGAGGAGCCGTGACCTGACGTTTACGCTACTGGCGGTGTACTTGGCGCCATCAAGTCGTTTCGACGCCAGAAGGTTGAGTGGTTTGATGGCAGCTACACCTGCTCCGTGGGTTATTATGGGTGACTTCGACGCTCATCACACCATGTGGGGAGGCGTTAGGATGGACGTTAGGGGAAGACAGCTTGTTCCTTCGCCTCTGACCATGACCTCCAGTGGCTGAATGACGGAAGCCCGACCTATATACGAGGGGTGACTTATAGCAGCTGCTTGGACATGACTTTCGTTTCAAAGTGCCTTAACAACAGCGTCCGGTGGTTTTCGGATGTAGAAACCCATGGCAGCGACCATATCCTAACCTATCTGATTATTACCGGCCATTCCATATTTTCCCCAGCCACGTGTAGGCAGCTCATTGACTGGACAGCTTTAAATTACTTATGGAGGCTGCTTGCTTAGAGGGCTTCTCTACCGGTCTTGAACAAAAACTTAAGGAGGCTATGGAACACGCCACCTGTCCTTTTAACCCTGTCGCTAACTAAACTGATTTTGGCTTCAAATTGCCGCGACTGCGATAACAACGGCGCAGGGCAGAGCGCAGATACCGACGCACAAGACCTAAGAGATGTTAGGCGCATACAGAAGAAGATTCAGAGCAGAATTCAGGCACTGAAAACACAACAGTGGAGGACATTTTGCCAAACACTTGATCCACGGAAGCCTTTGTCACGCGTTTGAAGTGTAATTCGGGGTCTTCGCACGTACCCTCAACAGCGCTACCCGTTCAGATCCGTAGCGCTCCACCAAAGGTGCAGTGTGGTTGAGGTAGCGGAAGATTTCTGCGCAAGAATAACAGGCCCTCCGAATCCAAGCGCAACGCTGCACTGCAACAATGTTCCACCCTCACTGGATTCCGGGATAGATGCACTATTTTCCACGGAAGAACTTGATGCTGTGCTGGCTTGTAGAAGGTCATCATCACCAGGGCCCGATGGTGTGACGTACTCCGCAATTGCCAACCTTGGCCAAGAAGCTCGACGGGCTCTTTTGGACACTTATAACAAGTCATGGACTGCTGGCATAGTTCCTCATGATTGGGAGACCAGTCGTCTGGTTCCACTTCTTAAGCCGGGGAAATCACCGCTCGACCTTTGATCATACCGTCCAATTGCCCTCGCCAGCTGCGTTGGCAAAGTCATGGAAAGAATGCTGCTCACACGCATGGAATGGTACTTGGAGCGATATCAGATTTATCCAACCTTCATGTCTGGGTTCCGATGGGGCCGCTCTTTTATCGACAACGTGGTTGACCTTGTAACGTCGGTGCACCACAGCAAAAGTTTGAAAAGATTGACCGTGGCATTGTTTTTGAATATCAAGGGCGCCATTTTGGACGCAATGGAAGCTGCTGAGATCGGAGGCCGCACGTTCAGATGGATGCGCAGCTATTTATCAGAGAGGTCGTTTTTGGTCCTGACTGCGGAAGGACCAACGTCCTTACACCGAAATTCGAGCGGAGTCCCTCAGGGTGGAGTGCTGAGCCCAGTTCTCTTCAACCTTGCTCTTATCGGCCTTGTCGACGTATTGCCACAATCTGCTCACATCTCGGTATATGCAGACGACATCTGTATTTGGGCATCAGGGGTGACCCGTCCTTAAGTTCGTGCAAGACTTCAAAAAGCGGCATCGATATTGACATCTTATGTTCGCTCGCAGGGCCTGAACATTTCGACCGAAAAGTGTTCACTTGTGGCGTTCACACGCAAAATAATGTCACGTTACACCATTCGCATCAATGGCGAAGCCATTCCCTATAAGAGAAGCCACAGATTCCTTGGTGTTGTCATCGACAGGAACCTCTCGTGGAGTCCACATATCTACGACATGAGAAAGAGACTAATTTCTATTGTCCACGTCCTCTACTTCCTCGTCGGAAAGTCCTGGGGCGCTTCTGTGCGCTTGATGCTACAACTGTACTGTTCCCTAATTCTGAGCTACATGCGGTACAGTCTTTCGATATTCAGTTCCATTAGAAAAACAAATATCAAGGCTCTTCAAAGCGTGCAAGCTCAAGCTCTCCGTATCTGTCTTAGACTGCCTAAATGTGCATCAACAGCAGCAACTGTTCTTGTTGCCCGGGAGCATCCTGTTACTACATACATTGCTGTTGACACCATGAGAACACATATTCGGCAACTCACACGGGTTCCCTGTCATCACCTCGCAAAACACCCAATAATTAGGCCGCGTACTGCATTCGCCAAAGTCCTTGAAGCCCATCGCGCATATCTTCCATCGCAGTTCACCCCTGCGTCAACACTGAGCTCACCCTTATGGAGTCTTCATGAACCTCGGGTTCACCTCTATATTCCTGGCATTACAAAGAAAGCTGGTGTATCACTGCCCGCTCTCAAACAACTGACATTGAATCAACTGCATTCTTACCACAGTCACCGCATACATATTTACATAGATGGATCAGTTCACTCGACCAGTTCTGCGGGGTCGTTGGTGATACCGGCCAGATCCATCTTCATGAAAGTGAAGACGACCTATCCAACATCTTCAACTATTGCGGAACTCGCAGCCTTACGGGCTGCGGTAGAGTTCATCAGTCAAGAAGCTCCACATGACTGGATGGTTTTCACCGACTACAAAGCAGCCCTTCAAGCCCTGCAAGCTGCGCTACGCCGCGGGTCGCCGGAACAACTTGTTGCTGAGATCCGTTTCCAAAGGTCATGACATCATTTTTCAATGGCTGCCAGGACACTGCGATATTAACGGTAATCACCAGGCCGATGCGGCTGCGCGTTCTGCTCACAACGACGAACTTCCAGTGAGGATCCCTATATCGAGACCTGGCGCTGCGTGTGGGCTTCGCCCTTTGGCGCTGGAGCTCACACTTTCAGCGTCGAACACGGGAGAGTTTTGCAACCTTCGCCTCAAGGCACGGACCCTGAACTGCGCCTTCGTATTCCACGTAACTTAGAACGGCGCGACGCAACAATGTTATGACGTATATGGATCGGTGTTGCATTTACCAATTACTATGCTTTCCGGATGGTTATGGCCGACAGCCCTGCCTGTGAGAGCTGCGGTTGTGAGGTGACCATCGCTCATCTTCTCTGTGAGTGCCCAGCATTTGCGAGTGCAAGACATAAACTGCGTTGTGCCCTGGACCGCCTCGATCCTCGCCCATTAACAGAGCAAAAGATCCTCGGTCCGTGGCCACAGCAGTCGACTACCCTCAAGGCATACAAGGCACTCTTTGCCTACTTGAGAGCGACTTGATTGAGTGACAAATTGTGAGTGTTGCGCGTGTGTATCTTATGCCTTTTTTCCCTTCTCTCTTCCTCCTTTTCGTCCCCTAATCCCTCTTCCCCAGTGCAGAGTAGCCAACCGGAACACCTTTCTGGTTAACTTCCCTGCCTTTCGCTCCTCCTCTTTATCTATCTCTCTATCTACAAATGCTTCAGTTAACTCATTCCCGCCACTAATTGAACAGCCAATTGAAGCCTCCTACCATCATTGAACAATGAAGATAATGCAAACTTTAATAACCCGCCGCGGTGGGTCTGTGGTTAGAGCGCGCGGCTACTGATCCGGAGTTCCCGGGTTCAAACCCGACCGCAGCGGCTGCGTTTTTATGGGGGCAAAACGCTTAGGCGCCCGTGTGCTGTTGGACGTCAGTGCACGTTAAAGATCCGAAGGTGGTCGAAATTATTCCGTAGCCCTCCACTACGGCACCCCTTTCTTCCTTTCTTCTTTCACTCCCTCCGTTATTCCTTTCCTTACGGTTCGGTTTAGGTGTCAACGATATATGAGACAGATAGTGCGCTATTTCCTTTCCCCCAGAACCAATTATTATTATTATTATTATTATTATTATTATTATTATTATTATTATTATTATTATTATTATTATAATGGCTGCTGGGCACTGCCATAAAAGCCATGTAGAGGCTTCGGCAGGCCCGGCAACATATATGTATTCCTTGAGGAGTAATAAAGATTTTTTATTATTATTATTATTATTATTGTTGTTGTTATTATTATTATTATTATTAATATTATTATTATTATTATTATTATTATTATTATTATTATTATTATTATTATTATTATTATTATTATTATTATTATTATTATTATTATTATTATTATTATTATTTTATTATTATTATTATTATTATTATTATTATTATTATTGCCAGTCGAACTGTGAAAAAATCGACAGAGTTCAGCTAAAGTTTTTACGCATATTTCAACATCGGTTTTCTTGCAAAACTTCCAGCTCTCGTCCCAGGCGGAGTAACTCACTGCAGCTTCCTTCTCTTAGCTGCCGTCGCGTGAGGGCAGATATAATTTTCTTGTATAAACTTCTTCATGGTCACATTCTATGCCCTCAGCTCCTAGCGCGTATCCTTTTGCGTGTACCGCGAAAGAGCATAAGGGAATTCAGACCATTCCAAGTTTCTGCGCTCCTGCACTACCTCTCCCCTCTGGACAGAATGCAAAAGTTGTTCAATTCTCTTTGTCCTCACCTTGATATATTCGAAAATTCTCTCCCTTCTTTTATATTGGATGTCCGTGACGTTCCACTTTGAGCACTCTTTTTCTCATACATAACTTCCCCTTTCATGCATTTTGACTTTACTACACTTGTGCATTTGCACTGGTATTATATTGTTTTTTTTCTCCTTAATTGTTCATCACGTCTACTTGTTTTCATTAATGTTATTTCTTTAATACTGTGTACTCACGCCTGATTGTCTGTAACGCGTTCACTAATTACATTTCTTATTGTGTATGATTGTATTTCTAGCTTGTATTTCAGAGGTTTCTTATTCGTTCATATTAGTATTGGCTTTATTCTTGTTTGTATTTTGCTATATGCTGTACTTGGCTGTTATCGGTCGTTCTTGTGTTCATTCTCTTTGTTTATTGTTTCATTAGTTGTTTATATGTCTATTGCCTGTTCTAGCTGTTTTCATTTACCGCTGTTCTCGCTGTTTTCTTGTTTTCACTTTTTTGCTTCATGCTTGCTGTCACGCCTAGTTTATATGTCTTTTTTTCTATCGCCTTGACTGCTGCATTACCTCCCCTGAGTGTCTTCCTTTGTGGAAGACAAATTTACATTTTGTGCGTGTGAATGGTGTACCAGCACCAAGACCTTTGGGTTGTTCCTGGGCACCGAAAAATAAAGATTGATTGATTGATTGATTGATTATTATTATTATTATTATTATTATTATTATTATTATTATTATTATTATTATTATTATTATTATTATTATTATTATTATTATTATTATTATTGTTGTTATTATTATTATTATTATTATTATTATTATTAAATTGTAATACGCACTAAAGAATTGAATAGGCGCATTTACGTCGTTTAGGCGGCATGAAAGAAGCTGATAATTGACAACAAGCTACAATTTCCAACGCTAATGACTTGACATATCTTTCTACGGGATCAACAGTCCTGTCTTTGCAAAAAAACGTAAACATTTTACCCTCTTTGCCTTAACTTATCAACGCAGAACATATGCCATCAGTCATTCCTACCCCGTCGCATATGAGATAATGTTAAATGTCTTGTCGAGTGTAGTGTTTTTGGTACATAATCCGTAATTACGTTAGAAGAAAGAACATCGACGAGATCTGGCCTAGGGATCTATACATTACTGTCTTAGTGAAGGCCGGAAGACCAGATGTGGAACCTTCTTATCGACCCAAAAACAACACCCTTATAGCGGCTTTCATCTTTATTGGAAGCATCTTTATCCACCAAGACAATTTACACAAGTGGTCCCTGGGAAACGAGGAATTCGCAAGCAACACTCGTTACCTCCACTCTGAGCATCGCCTGTAATTTGCGCTTCTCAAACTAGTTATCTCCTACTGGCTGATGGCACAGAGAAATCGAAGCACAAAAGATTTCCGTCACCAACTTCACCAACGTACCTTAGCCCCGAGGTTGGCAACTAGTACAGTCCGCAACTATCGTAGATTTTTTGTCCCAATATGAAATAGGTGGTCCTAATATAAGAAATATCAAAAAAAAGAAGTGAAACGTATAAAGGTGCCAAATAGAGAACTTCTGCCCGCCACGCGCTATGGTACAGAAATAAAGCCCAAGGAATTTCCTGGTTTGAAGCACACGTAAGTAATTTGAAGGAGTGGTGTTATTCTAAATTTTTTCGGACGTCATCCTAATTTTTATGACGCAGGCATTACCTGTATGCAAGAAGTGTTCGTAAATAAAATTTTCATCACAGTTTGTCAGCACCTCTGGAAGTGAAGATGTTGATAAGATGAATACCATAGTCGTGTTCTCACATTTGACATCAGAATATTCAGTCACAAAATACTGCCAAGCTATTTGCTGATTCATACACGATCAGATTCTTCTCTCCCTGCTGTTAAAAGCGATACACGTCTGCACTCAACGACACGACAGGGTCATATTTCAATCACCTGATGATAAGTGAAAGATTTCACTGAATAAAATAAAACCTGCCTCAAACTGGCACACATTGCATGATCTGTTCTTTCCGCTGGCTTCCTCGCCAAAGCAGCGTCCTGTTCTCGCCTTTTCTTAGTGGCGTTTTAACGATACGTTCATGTTTCCAATGCTCTCTAGCACCAGGTGATCCCCCAGTCTTGCCACAAATAAGGGTTCACAAACCCGATATCCTAGCTTGGGATTAGCCCAGCGGTATCGAAGCAGCAGTACTGCATTCCTAGCAACACATCCATACCTATCCAGCAAGAACGGCACTTTCTGACACAGAGATCGGTGTTAGGCTCTCAACAGCAACCATTCCCAACAATTTTTGAGAAAAGCGTTTGTGAGGCGGAAACAATTCATCAGCGTATTTTTTTCATATACTCTAAGATTTCACTATACCAACCAACATGTCCACAGAACTCCCGTCGGCAACCTTGCATTTTTTTTGCTATTAACGTTTTTGCTATTGTAGAAAAGCGTGTCCCATACGTTTTCTATACCAGTCTTAACTGCTCGATGCGACCATTGGAAACACTCCAAAAGAAACGTTTTTCTATATATCGGAAGAATGGATCATTACCTTCACTACTGCTATACAAGTACCCCACAGATCTCCAATATTCAAAATTTTTGTGCAAGAATGTTGGACATGATTGTAATGCCGCACGTGCAGCAGGAACCCATGACACCCCGACTGCAAACACGGCAGGGGTTGCAAATGAAGCTCCTCGTGGGTTCAGTGCAAATCCACTTTGCCAGAGACGCACTGCAAAACGCAATCGTTTGCGCGCTCTAGGCTTTTTACACCAGCAGTAAAAATGGGTAAATACGCGAGTTTCATAAAATCTTGAAAGCACCGGACTTTTTGTGGACAAATACGGTTCATCTTCTCTCTCACGCGTCGTGTGCAACACACACACTGAAACAGCACCGCAAAATGGAGGGAACGCTACAGAACTGCCCCTCGGCACATGGATATCTGCAATATCTATTGTTGTGCGCATTCGGTGCATTTACTTTAAAACCATTTCCTTTATATTTTCTCGGCTAAATTTGCTCATTCTTCTTTAAACCTGCCACAAGAAGCAATCAATTGTGGTATGATGTCTTAGACCAATTTTAGCTCCTGCCTCTGCAAGAAAACAGGCAATTTCCAGGTCCTGTACAGAAAGGTTTTTGGTCGTGAATTAATTTAAAATGTTTTTTCAATGCATCATATCATTGTGTAGCTAATAGAATTGTTTTCAGGGATGCAAAGAAAATGGGCAGAGTATATGTTTCTTAAAATGAACAAAATGTTTCTGTAGCAAAGATTGAGAGACCCGCACAAAAATCACTAAGATAATACTAAAACATATCCAGGAAAAAAAAATGAATAATTAAAATTTAGTATACGCGTTTCGTGCGCTCCTATTATAAAAATGAGTGTTCAAAGTTACGGAGCTCTCCATGCATTAGCGCGGCATTGAAATATTCAAAGGTACCGCAGTTATTTTACGATATAGCGTGCCACCTGGGTATTTGAGGCGTTTCTGTCTGGTGCTTGAGTTCAGGGGTACAAATCTGCGGCCTCTGTAATTCCTTGATGTTCCGACGGTAAAGCGTAAACAGCTGTCTACTCAATTTTAATACGCACCAAGCAGCAAATGTGGTCGAGAATAGATTGAAGCATATTACTGCAGCCTCGATCAGATCCTACGGTGCTGCTTTCACACGTCGCAGACTGTCTACGAATTTTTGAGTAACTAATTTTCTCCCTAGGGCGAAAGTGACTGGCCTAAAGAAATCTCGGCAGCAATGCTGCGACTAGCATGCTTCATAATATATTGTTTCCAGCTTGTTGCTGTGGAAAGAAAGAAATAGTTCTCGCCCTTTTGCTTTCTTTCTTTCTTCTGTTAAGTATTGTGGAAACATGCTTGTTCTCCTTGCGTTCTGTACGCGTTCACGGTTCCCCTACGCACGCATTTTACCACAGCTGTCGCCGTCAGCGCTTCTCCAAAACGGAGCTGCTGCTTGCATTCCAAAACAAAGCAACACAGTCAGGCCTTGTTGCCTTTTGCGCTATTACGCGCAGAGCTGCGGGTTATTACAATAAGCGATCGATGCTTGAGGCGTTCAAGCTTGCACATCCGGACAGAAATAGCAACTCGCGTCGATCGTCCTCGAGCAAGCTGCGCGTGTCGAAAACAATTTTTTTTTGGCATGCAACAGGTAACGCTTTTCGGAACAGCGACAGTCTCTTAGCTGGCTCTTAGCTGAGCAAGTTCAACCAATCTTATACGCCAGTATGATGCAAGAACCCTTCTACAGTATTCTTAATATGGCAGAAGCAACACCGCGAGATGTCCTAAGGATTCTTGGTTAGGGAGCTAAGAATTACAAGCACTACTGTTGCGCGCTTTCTACCCCCCTATATTTTCGATCTTACAGTGGCGAATTTAGCCCGATATTCTGCACACTGGCAATCGCCGGGCCGGCGTCAGGGTCATATTTTTGCCTGCCGCACGCACGGCGCCGCTCATCTTTACTGCGGCCGAATGGAGTTTCCAAAGTGCTTAAGAAAACAGAATATTTTTTTCCATCAACTTTGTGGCAGCTGAGCAAGCTTTTTTCTTCCCACGCGGTTCACTTGTACACGGATTTGAGCAATAATAACGAGCAGCACATATACTATTAATCTCGCACGCAGACAGCGGGAATACTAAAGCTGACTAGTGGCGGTGGTTGTATGTCTGGCTCGAGACCAGTTGTATTCAACTCCCCTCTAAAAATTTCTGCTCGAAAGCAATTAGGTTAGACCACGCCTCGGCAGAAGTTTCCTTTTCCATGCTTCTTAAAAAAAAAGAAAATCACAGCTAAGAAATTTATTAGACGCAACTTGACTGCTACTCAATGTTTTGAAAAAAGTCATTTTTCACCTACAATCGTAGAATAGCATGCTCTCATGTAATTTGAAACACAGTGTTACCCGAGAAAATGGATTCGCCTGCATTCTTGCTCTGCGCCCTGTGGCGCTCAATATGGGGTTTTTTAACCCCGTACGAGTGCTGTCGTGTACTATACGTGCTGCCGATTGCGCTCATTAATAAAATTAGTGCACTTTACTTATTATCAAACATGAGAACAACTTTTTCATTGTGAGAAGCGTACTGAGCCAAAGTGCCAGCAAAACGTGCACATGCGGTGAATTCTAAAATCAGTACTTGTACCCTGTGTGAGTGCTATGCGTGTTCTCATAATAGGAGTAAGTGAATAAGGGGTGAGCAGGTACGGGTCAGGTCTTCTAATCATGAGGGGTACCCAACGTAAATGGTGTAGCTTTAGGAAACAATGATCATCGCTCAACACCACCGTGTGAAGAGTGCGACATACATTACAAAGTTTAATAAACAAAACCTAAGAATATTTTCCACGGTAAGTGTTAGAAGGCCCTAAGAAATATTGACCAAAATTGTGTTAAAACCATCCACTCAGATAAGAACGCGTACCAGAGTCCAGTGGAATATGGCAAGCCAGTCCCATTTTTGAAGACGCGGAAAGGATTTTTTTTTTTGCACACAACCTCTGAAGTGGAACTTGAGGAGGCTCGCATGGCCTACGGTAGATTCACTAGAGCATGCCTTACAGACCATGGAGTCACTAACGTTCTGAAATCAAGCTACTTTTAGAGCATCTGAAAGAAATCTTATTTTAGATACTTCGGCTCAGCACGGCAGTCAAAGAAGATGTGGTAGCACACTACATGCATTCTCTATTCAGCCTCATAGGCTTTAATATAATGTTTCATGAAGCGAATTCGCGAGTCGAGTCAACTCGAATGGCATAAGGTCAAGAGAATGAGGGTTGGCCCGCGCCTATCTGCTGTATGCTCGTTTGCAGCAATTCCCCGGGGCGGGTCATAAAATACGCATACCAGCCCCCAACTACGGCTCCTGCAGGAATACCTGTCAAACCTGTCTAGAGCACACAGTGTAAGGCACGTACCCACCCTTCAGGTTAGAGTGCAAAGCATGACGAAGTACTCGAGACGTTCTCAGTGCTCCGATCGCAAAAACTCCTTTGTTGACTGCCCTTCGACACTTACCGTTGTCCGAGGATCCTGTGGTTCCCCAACGCTGAACAAGGCGCCACAAAGACGGTTGACTCTGGCGGGCGAACAGGCAATATGCACGTGCGATCAGATAGAATAAGTGATGTACGTTCATTGTATTTCCGAAGACCCCTACGAAGGCCAGCTCTTCAGAGCACGGAAACCACTGCGGCACCACTATGCGTAGGAAGGAACAACTGCAGAGTAAACCGTCCACGCACTCGAGCTTGAATATCAAGGTAGCTAAAAAAAAAATTGACGTTTTGAACTGTGGGTTCTGAAGCGGTGTGTGCTACTACCAAGAAGTGACATATATGATTTGAATTGAGGTTCCCTATGAAGGTCTGATTGTTTAAAACAAAACGGAAAGTAGACAAAGAGTTATACACGAATCTTGGCAGTAGAAAATGCGATCAGAGCGTTAATGAGAGGCAGCAGAGCACTGCAATGGGACATCTCACCAGTAAAAAAAAAACATAAAAACCTTAGGATCAATGCAAAGGCGGAAAACATCTGTTCAAGATGAGGTAACAGCAGATCTCTTGAAGGCCAGAGGGAATATTGTGCTAGAAAGACTAGGCACCTTGCATACGCAATGCCTTATGACCTTAAGCATTCCGGAAGCTTGTAAAATCGCTAACATTACCTCATTGAAAATAAAGGAGACGTCAAAGACTTGATAAATAACAGACTGATCAGCTTACTGTCCTATGCTTATAAGGTGTTTAATAATGTAATCAGGAGAACCTTAGACCTAAATCAACCAAATGATCAGACAGGCTTTCTTAAAAGATAGTCGAATGTGGACCTTGTTCACACTATCAATCGGGCAAAAGAAAAGCGCGCTGTATATTACAAACCGCTATCTATAAGCTTCATTGATTACGAGAAAGCATTTGACTCGGTGGAATAGTCATTAGTAACGCAGGCATTGCGAAATCAGGGCGCAGAACAGCTTTTTGTGAAAATATTGGAATATATCTGAAACAACTGCACAACTACCTTAGTGCTCTGTAAAGTCAGCAATGAAATTTCAGTAATGAAGGATGCCAAGCAGCGAGACAAGATCACGCCAATGCTATTAACCGCCTGTTTCAATGACGTTTTCCGAGTCCTGGATTGGGAACAGTTGGAGATAATAGTTAAGGGTGAATACCTGATAATCTGCGATTTGCTGGTGACATTGCCTTGCTAAGGTCCTCAGGAGATGGCCTGCATAGCATGGTCAACGAGTTAGACAAGCAGAGCTGAACGGTAGATCTGAAAATTAACGGGCAGAAAGCCAAAGTATTGTTCAAATATTTGCCAAGAAAACAGCAGTTCACAATTGTTTAGGAAGTGGTGCGAGAATATATCTACTTAGCTCAGGTAGAGACCGCTAATCCGGATCATGAAAGGAAAATAACGAAGAATAAGAATGGGATGGAGTGCATATAAAAAGCTCTTTCTGATCTTGAATGACAGTCTAACAATATCCCTCAAGAAAAAAGTACGCAACAGCTGTAACTTACCTGCAGTCACCTGTGAGGCGGACTCGTGGAGGCTAAGGAAAAGAGTTCACCTTAAGTAAAGGACAACGCAAGAAGCTGTGGAACGAAAAATGATAGATGTCACTTTAAGAAATCGGAAGAGGACAGGAGGGGGGGTGATGAAACGAACACTTCTTAATGACATTCCAGTGGAAATCAAATCAAGGGAATGAAATGGGCTTGGGGGAAGCGGCATCTAATGGGAAGTCAAGGTCCTAAAACGCTTCCTTCCTGATATGCTGTTTTTGCAGTATCGATATAGTTCTACACTATGCTTCTTTTGCATTGAATTTATCTAATTTTCACCTTCCGCGTTTTCAACCTGTCGTTAAATGCTCTTTCTTTCTCCCTGACTGGTAAGCTTCCTAGCTTTTTTCTGTCATTGCGAGTGAACGCTCCTTCTGTATAGGTATTTGAATACCTTAGCTATCCACCTGTGGTCGTCCAATTTTCTCAGGCGTTCTTCATATATAATTTTACTATGACCTTCCCGAGCTTCGAACGATGACTAGCTCATATCTCCCTGTAGTGCCTCGTTAATGGTTTCCCCGTGGGAACCAAGTGCTAATCTTCCAACAGCTCTCTGAATAACTTCTAACCTCGGTTGAGCTTGCGCCCTTAAGCTCAGAACCGCATTCCCAAAAGTAACCCCCGGCACCATTATTCTTTTCAAAATACCTCTGACTACTCCCTCAATGCCCTATTTTTCATTATCCCGGAATATCTTCGCCCTTTTGCTATAAAAGACTGTGCGTGCTTTTCCGTGTACATCTAACCTTCGTTTACCAATAGCCAGAGATATTTGTATTCGGCCTTTCGGGGTATTTCATGGCCTAGTATTTTAAGCCCCTTATCAGTTGTAGCGTTCAAAATCATCACACCTGACTTAGGTGCGCTAAAACTGGAACCTAGAGTGTCTCCTTCGTCTCAACATCAAATAACCAGAGTTTACAATTGCACAGTTTGCGACACATGCATTATAGTGTGCCGCTCAGTGGTCAGAAATACCCCTCGTAAACGACGCAAAATGCTTCCTTGGCGTACACTAGTATGCTTTAAAACTTTGTGTTCGAATTCGCGACCTCTTTATTAGTGTAGGCAGCCTTGCCCATAATAACAGAGAAAACGTTTTGATGAGCGATGACATTTTAGAACACTTCTGGGGCGAGGATGAAGGTCCTCTTTTTATGGTTATGTGTGGTATATTAACTAAAAACTCTTTCACACTAAACAAAGTGCGTCTAGCTTGGTTTGGCTCCCTCCCGGGTTGATGATTTACAAGCAAACAACTGCAAACAAATGCAGAGCATATCGAATCAACGTAATGTGCGTTACATGCGCGCATGATCTCGTGCACTTCATTTTTAAAATGTCTTCTCGGCGATGAACTGCTTATATTCACTATGAATATCACTGGGATATATAAGTTATCCATTCAGCTAAATGTCGTAAACATGCGACAAAACGGCAGTGGCATTTCCGCTACGATCTCTAAATGTGCACGAAAAGAATGTCTTTTTGTGCCTTAGATGCTCGCTTTGTTGCGTAATCAGGTAAGTACAGGTGCGGCCATAGATAAACGGAGCACGGTATTCCTTATGAGTGCAATCATGTTTTTCCTATCATAAATGAAGAATGTTTTCTCTAAAAAGAGGCGCACCAGTGTTCATTACCTGCAGTCACTTGCCATAATTGGCAAATTAAATTATGCAACGCGTGAACATTGTTAGAAACCAATAGGGTGCTCCCTGTAATTTTATCCTGTACGTTAGCAAAAACACCCAGGGTACTGGTACTTTAGCATGCGCAAGAACCTGTTAATTAACAATAGAAATGCAAAAAACAAATACTGGGTTCTCCTCAATGTAATTGAATGCACTACGACATGGTGGTTTGAGTCTTGTAGGCTTTAGGACAACTGAACAAAGAATTCTTAACCACTATAGAAGCATACAGTTTATGAACTCATAATGTAACAGTGTCTTAAGATCAATGTATAAGTAGGAGAGTGTTCTCCCTGAGGAGAAGTTGAATGTTTCTGTAAGAATTTGCGAAAACTCTGCAAAGCTCCTATTTACGCTGCTTGGTGTAATTAAGCGTCAATTATTATAGAGGTTTTGTTCAGGCTCCCATACCCTGAAGAAAACACGATGGCTATCAACATGTTGCGGAATGAACGAGATGGCAATCGTCTCACCCCATCTATACTTAACGAAGCCACCAACATCCAACACGGTTCAAACATTAGAGTATACAGCAACTTCTTGGGAAGGAGAAATTTTCTTACGCGCGTCCAGATGGCTCAAGCAATCTGCACAAAGCGTCACAATCTACTTGGTCTAGAGTTCTACACAGCAGGCTTGGAGTTAATGTCATTATGTAAGGCACTTTGAAGACCACACAGTGATAAAATTGAAGCTTGATAGCAAATGCTTTTAAACCCTGGCACCGGAGCTCTGTTAACCAGTTAGAAAATGTCAATATAGACTCCAATACATCAAGAAGTGGAAACCATAGGCCAATATGTCTTTCTACCGTGCGCTGAAGCACATCGATTCACGCCTACAAACAGAGTTCAAGATTCTTGCAGACTGACCGCGGCGATCATCAGCGGTGAGGTCCTTTCAGGGCCCTCCTATGGTGCTTAAGAGTATCAGGCTGGCACGACAGGCTGTTACATTGCCGAAGCCTTTCCGCATTTTCATTTTACTTATCACTCTTTTCTCCCAGAGCTTTATATCCCGTCATCCCTTTTCCTCAGTGAATGTTAGCAAACCAGTTTCATCTACCAGTTAACCTCCCCACCTTTCAACCTCCACTTCCTCCTCCTCATCTCTGTTATAGAGGGGCAAGTGGACATATTCGCCCCAAGCGGCGTCTTATTCTGCCTTATACATGCGCAGTCACTAAGAGTAGGTGGCAATTACAGATATCACGCAAAAAAGCGAACGTCTGTTCCTCCTGTCTTTCTTCATGCACGAGTGTATGCGATAGTGTTTGCATTATTTAACGTGAATGAAGATGTTGTATTAGTTTAATACGGGTTGGAATTGTCGGGGTAGCGCATGATTCATTCCCGTTTATGTTGTGATGATTGCGATAAAAAACCAACTTTGCGCTTCAAGACTGGCAAGAAAAGGCGCAGTAAATTGTCGTACATATCTCTGGACACCTCCACCAAGCTTTGAGAGAAGTTGGGAAGTTTAGAGTGAAAGTGAAAAGACGGAAATGCTGTATTGGAGGTCTGTGTCTCCGTTGGCAATGCATTCGTTGATCACAACAGCACAAAGACGCGTACATCCCAGGCGCTCGGGAGGTACATGTTCCATGACATCGCAATGGTTGACACCAACACAAAACATCACGCACACTGGTCCGGTAGGCGCTGCCTGCTCGTCTAAATTCCGAAGTCACGAAGTGTTGCACCAATGCTGCCGTCCGCGGGTGCGAAACCATCTTGTTATCACCGTGCTGGGCGCTCGGACCAGTTAACATCTTCAATGATTTCGTCTGCCGGTCCTTGAAATTCAAATCCACATTCCCTGAGCTATGTCAGTGCACGTTAATTAACCACACGTCACCGAAGTTACCAAAGGCTTCCACTACGGCGTACCTCACAATCTGTGTCGCTTTAGAAAGTAGAACACCATAATCCCAAACTCAAACCGACCTAGAGTCACTGGATAACCGAACATGGCAATGACACCACCTATCGCACCTCAGCGCAAGCTGTTGACATTTTTTTTTTATCTCTACCACATATATGGCACTCCTCTGCCACATGGAAACAGAGAACAGAGAGAGCTCTGTGGAAAATAGGGATGCTGATGGAATCGGTACTGGGAACATACAGGATCTTTAAGCAGGAAATTGCCAAAGAAAGAAGCTCATTGTTGTTTGAGGCCACGCCGGGAGTTTTGCGGACTGAGACATCTAGTCAGGTACCACAAAATAGACACGTTGTGCGTTGCGTGCGGAGAGGAGGAGGAAACGGCTGAACATTTGATACTTCTTTTAAAGTAAGATTTTCTTCATATGCAAAATGACGAGTGTGTAAATCTAGTGAAAGCTGTGTTATTTTTGCTGAGCTAAAACAAAATTTAAATGACTGGAAAGGGTATAAAGACTCTTGAAATCTGCTTCAAAAGTCAATCCGTCTGCAAATGAAGCAAATCAAGCTGCACAGTGAAGACACGCCAGTAACCGGAGTGGCTCGGTCGTATGTCACCAAGAACCCCAAATGGCCGACGTTAAGCAATAAAAAAAGCAAAAACCCACAAATTTCTTCCTCCTGCCAAACCTCGAGGGCTATAAAAGTGAAACAAACGAATAAATGAACTAAGGAAGAAAGAAAGCCCAGGACACTTCTACCACAGAGACCTGTCTGAGTATTTCCTTATTTCTTGTCAGACGCCGTAAGTACTTTTGCATCTGCGTCGAAAGAACGGGCGATGACACAATCGGCAATCAACCGGGAACCGGCTCGACAAGTGTGGTACTTCGGGGAAGGGAAATATGAAAACGACATGCGTCTCACGCACCTGCTTTCTGACTAGTGTCACTGGGCACCTTGTCAGCATCACCTGGCGCTACCTGCCAAAATTATTGAATTCGGTTCTCTACCAGCCTTTCCTCTGTTTATCTTTACAAAGTGCGCTCTGTGATGAACAAAAGCTGCAGTGGCCTAAACTTAGCTGATGGTAAGAAAAGAATGGTGTGAGCCCTTAGCGGTACAGTGAAAGAAGCGCACAAGTGAGTATGGAGACGCTAGGCTAAATCTCCTAGCTTTCTCTCATATCTCTTATATTCGAAGAAGCTTTTGTGAGGTGCATGTTAAGCTCTATTTCCACTATTCAAGACACGCTCTCTTCGGAAACAGAAAGTCTGTAACGTAGTGATTTCAGATTTTCCAAGCACAGAAACCTGATGTATTACACACGGAACACTACTCCACTGCAAAAAAATTTCCTGTGCCGTCACCTTAGGCCGCCATATCCAGATGAAGCAAATGATAAAAATCCGCGGGCTACTGCGCCCTAATGCAGGAGACTATCCACTGGCGCGACGGTGGCGTTGATTTCTGAGCCTTATCAAAGGTCAATGGAGCGAACGTGTAGGTGCGGGTCCAATCCACTTCAGTTTAGATACCTAAAACTTCCGTAGTATTGCGAAACATGAAACACGTGCGGATATTGGAGCCTTGACGTTTCTTCACACTCCTCTTCGCAGACATTCAAGAAACTGGGTATACACTTCAGGTCGGAAGCACACTCGAAGTGCAAAAGTTTCAATAGTTACCAGTAGCTTCATAAGGTAGTATACGTGGGAAACCGTCGTCTTGTTACCACGCTCCTTGATACGAAAAAGATATGTCCAGCTATCTGGTGATGTAACACGAATGTGAACAATTTTTGTTTCAAGATGAGTGCTAGAAACACAACATGAGTGCCGCATTTGGCATTCTAATCCGGTTACGACTCTCGTTCTGGACATAAAATGGACGTTAATACGGAAAACACTTTTCACTTCATGAAATGCGAATAATGTTTTCCCCGAACAGGGTTGGAAAGTACACAAGCATGGGCTCCTGTCGAGGCTACAGCGTCATAAATAAGGAAATCCTTTTAGTGATCAGGCGGATGCTGTCTTTTCACATAGTTGAATATAAAGAGGATGTCATAGAGCATATCATGGTTATGCTCTCAGAAGACTTCGGTAACGCTTGAAACTAAAGCCCACTAGCTTTTTACCTCTACAGAAACCGGCTCTTTAAGCTACTCCACAAGGGGTGCATTGCGGGGCGCATTAAATGACGGGAAAAATTTCATTCGTAAATGATTGTCATAAATAGTTTACATGCTTCTTACTCGTAGCTATAACATAATTAATGTCAACGCCTTGATTGGTGAATTCACTCTTGTTGGTATCAGGATCCAATAGGTAGTGAAATTTTGGACGAAGCGACGGCGCCACGCTGCTGCCCGGATTGCCAGCTTCAGCGCAGTAGGCATGCACGTAAGTTCAAGCTTGAATACAAATTTTAAACACGCTTTTCACCTGAGGCACAATTGATACAAGTTGGCAGTAATATTTGCAATAGCAGGCTTCGCCCAATGCGAAAATTTTGCTTCCTACGTGTTTGAAGCTTTCAAGCATGAACATCAAAGCATACATTTTCGAAAATAGGCGTCTTTTTTAGCACTTAGGCTTTGCTGGCATACCTGGAGTGTCTCTGTCTTGACGAATCTCCGGCCTCCTCATGTAAATGCAAGGGTAATATAAAAGACGACTTGTATTCAAGTGTGTCCGCTTTTAGCGGCAGTAGCTGGAATAACGGTACGGCTTGTGAGGTCCTAGTTTTCTCACATTTTGACTGTGAGCTCCTTATTCACTCCGATGAGCATTTCCTACAAAGCAGTGCGGATCTAATTCCTTACAATTTTCCGACTGCATCTTGAGTGTACCAATAGAGGAAAAAGGAATGATATAGCACAACCCATAGCCTTCTGCCTGCCGGCGCAAAGATGAGGTTAAAAACCAAGCTATATGAAATAACATAAAAGGTATGCTACGTTTCTATGACAAAAGAGCCGTAAACTCTGCACGCAGCAATTCAGCTAAGCAACATTTAAATGTGTGAAATTCTAAACGACTCTCTACTGATGTTTCTTTGCGAGATCCACGCAACTATTCAAGATAGAAACGGCATGTCCTCCATCAGAAGCGTGATTTTCAGTAGGGAAACACAAACCTTCCCGAAAATTTATAGTGCGCCGTGTTCGTTTACTTTCTACGTCCAAAGGTTGGAAGAGTAACTGACTGCACTGCCAAACTTTTTGAACGGTTCTAAATACGATGATGAGGAGCAAGTGCAAAAACTAAAACCCTGAAATCCCGTTTCCTCAGTCTACCATTTCCAAACACGCTAGGCCCTTTGCCTCTGCCGATTTATTCGTGCGAGCTCTTCGCGCCTCCTTGCCTCAGTAAGCTGGAACCAGTGGTAATTTCCACGATATCCAGTTTTTTAACATGACCTACTTTTTTTGTTTTCATTGCGTGTGCCTTGCGTAATTGTGCGAACCTCCTTTACTGCGCTAGAGGACATTTTTCATTTCCGCTTCACCGCCACCCAATTCACAGGGAGTGTTTCCTTCACTAGAACAAAGAATAACAAGGAAACGACCCGTTTCAACTCGGTAAACCCAAATTAAACTCAACCCAATACTTCAGTCCAAGGTGCGAAATGACTCGCTCGTTTTCCTTTCATCCGCGGTATATTGTAGACGGCATCTTCGTTTAGGGAGTCCTAAACGTGAGCCTTGTACCGCGTGAAAATGAATCGCGAGAACTTTGAGGTGACCACTGTCGCCATTGAACGAACGTAAAAAGTAGCTACTCTTTAGTTTGCAGAAGCCCACGCTAGGGATACCGACCTGTTGCTGCCCTAATGCGCTGATGATTAGAAACGCATGGCTTGTGGGATAGCTAAAACATTTATCGAAAGCCATCTTCCTCAATGAGCTCTATAAGCTTAATCGGGTGCTCGAACAAGACTTAGATGCTTTGCCGAAATAAAGGGAAAAGCTCACATGTTCACGAAACAAGTAGGTGCCTGTTAGATTTTTTGTTACTGGAATAGGGTTTCACTTTCACTTTTTCACTTCTTTTTTTGGTATATAGTAGGCATATATATCATGCGCATAAAAGTTTAAAAATGAAATATTCTACCAAGGAAGGCGAGGCAAAATGCTTTTCATGTACGCCTCACAAGTCCTCGCCTCCTGGCCATAAAGATTACATCTCCAACCAGTTAAGTTACTATAATGTCAAAAGTCAGAAGCAGCAGCTGAATATATATTAATCACAACAAAATATTAGTTCATAACCAGGTAAATTATTACAGTGTTAAAAGGCATGAAGAAGAAAAAGTTCTAGTGACATATAACTATAATCTAACAATAAACATAGTAATTTAAACGACACACTTATATGGATGCGGCTCTAGCCTTGTTCAGATTTTATTTTGTAGGAACAAGACAGTTATGATGTTCAGTTTCTATTATGGCACAGTGTGTTTGCGAGGTTTTCACCGATTCTTTCGCTCAGTGCACGGATACAAGAGTAGCGACTCGATTCCTGATAAGATAACTAATTGTACAGCGTGAACCCCATCGAGAGCCTTGAAAAGCTGCTGGACGCATCTCTTTAAAAGCGTGATTGTGGAACCGCGATGAAGAGCGTTTATTTAGCTAAACGTAATACTAAAGCTGTGTGACTATTAAGGGGGGAGATCAGTGTGAACTTAAATTTGGATTGAAAGACAATTGAAACGTTTTACAATATAAAAGAATAAACAAACGATGCCGTAACACTGGGAATTGTACTAAATCACTATCTTTAAGCACTAGATAGTTTTGACACCTGCACATACACTCAAAGTATGAGAATGTTTCTATTTTTTGTAGCAATTTAATTGCGTTTTGTAGACTTCATCTGGTCGAAGAAATTTTCGGAGAAAAATTTTGAGAATTGCAAACATTTAGACACTGAAAGGGAAATATTGAAGATTAATGGTCCATTCTTCTGACATGAAAAAAAAATCTTTCTTTTAAAAGAATTGTTTTGAACGCATCCAGCGATTAAGACTGGCATAGAAATCCAATGAAAACGCATTTGACGATACTTAAAGCGCTAATAGAGAACACTACAAGACTGCCGTTTGGTGACCTCTTGGTATATTTACTTCTATAGTGGTGTTTTACAATATATGAGAAGTAGCGTTCATAAATGGTTTCCCGCTCACAAATGATTTTGCACAGAATTGTAGGGTATGTCCTCACAGTGCACAGCCGAGCCAGCCCGCCTTGCTTCGCGCGCTTTTCTCGCCCTCGACACTTCCAACAATGGCAAAATTCGTCCAAAGCTGACTACCACACTGCACGCCACTTAAAATTTTTGAAAGGGGCATGCCAATTAAGCAGGCTGCACGGCTCTGCAAATAAACCGCTATCATAGTTTAGGGTCAGAATAGTGCTCTAAATTGCAAAAGAAGCCGTAATTCTGGTGCGGTGCTCTGGCCTTTACTTCCACCTAGTATGAAGCAGTTTCATTTTGCTGAAGGCGTAATTTCATTATTTGAGAAGGGGCTTCTTTTTATGCGCCTGGCTGTTTTTCTACATTGCAGTGTACTTTTCTGCGAGTTGCATACCAGAGCTATGCAGCTTCTCTTACCGTTTCCTTTACAAAAGAAAACGTCGAGGCGTTCTTAAAGGTACTATAAAGGGCACTCCACTTATTACTTTAGAATATTCCTCACTTTGCATATGAGTTAGGGCGTGTGCCGTGCAAATCAATATACCTCCTTGAAGTGCTTTGTTTTTGTCTCCTTCTTTCGTCATACTCTCCTCACGCGGTGCGGTTCAGGTCAATGTTCACACCACACCACTATTACTGCGAGGAGCTGTTATAACGCGGTTACAACGAACAGAAGTCACGTGTGCGTCGCTTCTAGAGCACGTCCAGCCCTTTCCGGGCATCATACGAGGAGACGACTCCCTCGCCCATGCAAACATTTGCAAGTAAGCTGAAGAGCGGAATACGCCGCAGCTGGCGCTAAGTGCGTCGCGACGACAGCTGAGATGCCAGAGATGCTATTTCCCGCATTGGTTGGCTCGCGCCAACTGCTTGTTATAACGGGTTCTTCGTCCCGGATGCGGTGCCTTCTGAGCAGCCTTCCGCGCCCCCTCGAAATGGTACTCGTTACCGCGAACGAAAACGTTAGAGGCGAGTAAAACCAGCACGCTTGAAAAGCAACAAGAAAAGATTCAATTTGTCGTCAACCTCCCTTAAGACATTTTCTAATCAAGTGTCTTTCTGGCATTAGAAGTGGGAAATTTTTTTGGTAGCATTGGTAAAGGCCTCGGGGAAACCTACCTAAAGCTACATGTGCCTGTTTCTTCGACATCGATGCAGCGGCATTGGCTGCATAGTGACGCGAATTAGGGCTCCAGGCGCTTTCATTATAAATGAGGTTGCACTGGCATCACTATAAGTGATGGACTGAAGGCCAATAGCATTTTTAATCTTTTTTTCTTGTGTGAGGACCGCAGAAACCAATGGCGGCAGTATCGAGGCCTTACACCAGCACTCAGTTTTTACAAGAGCAGACTCAATTGGGGGCTTATGGTGGCGTCAAAACTCATTCTAAGACCAGTCGTTTCCTTTCTCCACTAAAGCACGGCATTGCTACTAAGGTGTTTTTGTCTCTTCTGTGCTGGAACTAATGCATTTCTTTGAGAGGGCTGCATCACGTAAGAGGTAGTTTGCTGACGAAGGCGGCGACAAAATGAAAACTTCGTTTCATCTTTGTTATAGCAACTACGTCCACTTCAGGACAAATGCCTCTTCTATATCTCTGCTCTTACCTTGTCCTCCGCGATTTGTGGCCACCACCTCGTTCGAAGACTTCCAAATTTCAATCGTGTGCCACCGCCGGTTCACGTCAGCCGAAATACGAAGAAATGCCGTCGAAATGTTAAAAGCCACCACTGTGGGTAACAGCTAAGTCAAGAACGTCAAACCTAACAATCCAATTTCTCCTACTGGTTAATTCTGCTTTCATAAATTTGGTACAATTTTGTATATCGACTCCCTTTCCTAATATCTGCATCCCCATGACGACTATAACAAGCACAACATGTTCCCGGAGCCTCCAGTGAAGGCTTACATGTAACGTCCTTTGTTTTCTTCAATTTCGACCCATTCATTCTTAGATGTGCAGTAACGTGACCAATTTATTTATTGGCTCCTGGGGATCGTACTGCTTGTAGGTACACTTTTGGCGGACATGAAGAGTGCACTTCATTCACTGCGGGTTTATTTACTTTATGGTTTTCCTGTTCATGACATGATGATATAAAATAAGTGGGCGCAAAACTGGGACACGGACCGAGAAGAAACACAAATGACGACTGACAAGCGCTACTACCCACTGTTTAATGGGGTGACATACGGAATATATAGCAAAAATTACAAGCTTCTTGTATATCTTCTATTATATCATGCAAAGACAACTAGCCCGACTACACGCTCATATGAACTGTATGACATGATGGTATGTCCAAGAAAATTATCCGCCAATTTGGCGCCAAATCACTGACCAATAAGTGCAAGGAAAATATGTAAGGACAGCCACTTCTAATTCCAAATAGCGCGTACAGGATTGGTGACAGCTTCTGAAAGTATTGCTGCTCCCTAGTCTCCAAGATACCCAACAGTCTGCTGCATTTAACATTATTGCAATCCCGATATGGCGGGCTTATGCTTTTGTATACCGCTGACGCCATAAATTAAACTCGAGTGATCAGAATCAGAGCGCACGGAAGAGAAAAATCCTGCCTGTGCCCGCATAGTGTACGGTCTGTAGCTTAAGTTTGTGTTTGGGAGGACAAGTAAAAAGCTCTTCAAACGAGACCGCTCGCTATCACTCTGACGCCGAATTTGTCCTCAACTCTTCATTAACCTGCTTCGGTCAATCAGTTTTTATTAACTTGCGATAGACAGAAGCCCCAAATATGATCTCAAGACTCTTAGCACAGCGTGTCCTACTCATCTACTTCTTGACTCGAAAAACCGATGCAGGGCACCACTGAGCTCCCTTCATCTTTCTTATATCTCACTGTTTTGTATCAGCCAAACTGCACAGGAAATCCCCTTGAAGAAGAGGAGATTACCGGAGCGGAAATTAGAAGCCTTGTCTGAAACTTCCTTGTTGTGCAAGGCATGCCGGTACACTTGAGCTCAGCGGAGGGAGCACCTTGCGATAGTCTGACCTCTAAGCTAACTTCTGTTGCAGTAGATGCTGGCGGAAACTTTGGAGTCTTACGAAGGCATGGCTTCTTTCATCCTTTCAATATGTGCTCGCTCCCGCTAGTTTGACTTAAGGAAGAATAAAAAAAAGTAATATTCGAGTAAGCTGCCGATTCTTCTGCATCTAAGCGACCGCAATCACGTACGCCAAGTTCGGAAATTATCGCAAATTTTTCACTAAACATGACAAGTGAAATCCGCTGACTTGTCTGTGAAATACTCTGTCGTCTTTAAAAAGAGCACAGTGCTGAGCTCCGCTTATTGTAGGCCCGAATGTGCCAGTTTTATATTTTGCTATCACCGCCTCCCAATGCTTTTATCTTTGAAACGCTTCATTTTTATTTCACTGTTTAACTCTGTCTACCGTGAGCATGCCTGTGAAGAAAAACGCCGGAAGAATATGGTAAAAGGAGCAAACAACTTGCCCTGCCGACATTTTTCAAATGCAGTCATTTCCACCAATACAGCCTCCTCGAAACCCCATGCCGGCATGGCTTCACCAACTTGCTAGCCGTGGGCAGAAGAATACCACTTTGCTAATTTTCTTAAATGCGTTGACTTAATCACCAAAGCATACGGCACCTACCATCCAGTAGCCATTTGATATCTCATGCGAGAGACGTCTACACCACCCTACTCATAAACGTTGCGAGCAACCAGCTGTTGAACGAGTGACCGTTTGGCAACATGTAACATTTTTCACGAGGAGAATTCGTACCGCGTTATCCACATTGCATTGTAATAAATTTCGCATCTAAAAGGTTCGCACTTGCAACGATTACCGCCACGTTTCCGGCCTTCGCAGACTAGTAGGAGTCAGTATTGAGCCTCCGCTGCCACATCTCCAACCTTCGCGCTTAGCCAATCGCTCACACTTAGCGCGAAAATTCTTGTTATGAGGTTGTGCGCGGTACTAACAAGATGGCCCCAAATACTGCAGGATGTTATCTTGAACGGTGCTGAAACTGCACCCGGGATACCATTCACAAAGCGAAGCGTGCCACGGATGGCCCCCCCATCCTGAGCGGCCGCTCATTAGCAGCCGCAGCTGTTATGACAAAACAGCCAGCATCAATGAGGCACATTAGTGCTGTTGCGTGAGGGCCATGGATGGAGCTGAAGAGAGAGTCGTGCTTTGAACGCTAAAGGAATGAGGCTGGAGAGCAGTAAAGACATGTCGTGTCGTGGGTTGAGCAGACGACATGCCCTGTTGGGGCGCTTTCTGCACACGCGCTGCACGGAAAGAAACTGAAGTCTATGGCAACAAATTTCTTATGTGATAAAGCCCAGTAGGTGATCCTCTCCTGATGTAAAATTGCTTGGAGTTATTTGTAATGGACGCATTGCCACCATAGTCCTCCAAATTGTCAGAAGTAAAATTCCAATAGATAACGGCGCCACGCAGAAGACAGGATCTAGGCAATGCTATTCACCAACTGTATACATGCATTCAAAGGCCTGCATTGTGATCTGTTGGGGATAATAACTAATAGAGAACGCCTTAGTAATTTAGTAATCTTCCATGCGCTTATGACATTACATTTTTACTCAATGAGGGGATGAGTGGCAAAACGCGATCAATGATCTAGACAGGCAGAGCAGAGCTGAAGGTCATAAATTTGATATGCATAAAACCAAAGTATTGTTCAGCAGCCTCGCAAGGGAACAGCAGTTTGCGTTTGGTGGCGATGCACTGAAAGTAGTAAGGAAATTCGTCAGCGAGTGACTACAGATCCTGATCCTGACAGTGAAAAAAAAACGAACTATAGGAATGGGGCGCAGCGCATTTGGCAGGTTACCTCAGATCATGTATGGCAGTTTTCCAATGTCTCTCAAAAGTAGGTAAAAGCTATATTTTACTGGCACTCACCTATGCCCTAGATGGCCGAACGGCCTCTACAAGATTGGGAAAAAAACCTCCACCGCCGTGAATATGATCAGTATAGTATATGGACCGAACGAACTGCCCCAATATTTACTGCACTGGCGTACTGTATAGTACTAAATATGAAGAATGCCAGGAACGGGGACGCAATCTTTCCGAGCCATGCTTATGCACGTTTACAACAAATATCTGGAAGCCTGTTTGCAAAGAACAGTGTGTTATAATGTTAAGGACACGTAATGAACGTACGAATCGCTCATGACATAGAGCAAACAAATATTATTTTATCGAAAAAATTTCACCGCATGATGGAAGGCCTATCATGTGCAAGAGGAAGGTTAAAGTTACCTTTTGAAAGGATTGTAAGTGAGTAAGAGTATTGGTAGAGTACACTTTATAATTGTGCCGATGCATTGCACGTAGCACGGCCGCGTTTCGTAATGAGCCAAGGAGGGTGCACAGGTTGGGACCGTGAAATAGAAATCCTGAGGAGAATTACATCGCATTAAAAGTCAATTCCCAGCGCTCTCATTCTATAAATAAATAAATAGTGATCAATATTGCTCAAGAGGTCTGGGCAATTTTATAGCGTTTTGCAGGTACCAAATTGCGGGGCTGGATGTTGGAGGGCATCAGAAAGTATTTTATTTAATTGAAGGCTGTACATGGAGGAATGAAAGAAATAAAAATATTTCATTCACATCAGGAAAGAAAAAAATAGCTATGGAAAATATTATACTATGATTAAGGGTGCTGACTGCTCGCTGTTCATTTTTGCATTTACATCTAGCATTTGTAACACCTGTAATATTTTCTATGCTGTGTATTGTGTTTCATAGCTGCGTTTTATTGCGTGCTATGTCATTTTTGTTTTATTTTTATTTAGTTTATTTATTGGATACCTGCATCGCCCATAGGGTATTACAGCAGGGGGGCTACAAGCGTTAACTGTCACTTTACATATTATTTCAACGCATGGTAAAAAGCATTGTTCATCAGAATATGCACAGTGCTTGATGGCAAAATGTTCCATTCTCGCACTGTTCTAATAAAAAAAGAATAACGTAAGACGTCAACCCTACAAGAAAATTCTCTCACATTCAATCTTGGTCCAGTCGCTTCGATATATAATTTGTTGCCTGGATATACTTTTCGCGGTTTATGCCTGTTTTAGAGTAATGACTCTTATGAAAAAAAATTTAATATAGCATTTCTTCTACGATCCTTTAGCTCTTGTCATTGAAATTCATGTTTACTTTCTGTCATGCTAAGTTTCATGCTGTAATTTCCAAGAACAAATCTGACTGCCCTGTTCTCGATTTTTCTAATTTGTCTATAAGCTCCGCTGTGTGAGTAACTGAATAAACACACGCATACTCAAGTATTGGCCAAACATGACTGATGTAGAGCTGGTTTTTATGAAACTTGGAAGATGACTGAAATTAGTCTTCAAGAAAACCAGCCGCCCTATTTTCAATATAGTTAACGTGCCTGTTCCACCGAAAACCAGATGTAAAATAGACTCTCAGATATTTGAATTCCTTACTTGTGCTTAAGGTATTGTCACCAATTATATACCTATAAGGATGGCAAGTGCGTTTTCTTGTGAAGGTGACGTGAATAGTTTAGTTTATATTTAATAACATATCCCGAACACGCACGCCAACCTCCTATGATTTCTAAATCTTCTTGCAAGTCTTGTGAATCAAAATTTGAACAAATTACTCGGTATACAACTGAATCATCTGCGAGCATACTAAATAAAGACCTTAAAGTAATTTAAATATCATTAATGTATAACAAAAACAACAATGGACCCAACACAGAACCCTGGGGAACTCCCGAAGCCACTGGTGTATATTGGGAAAAGACACCGTTCCGAACAACGGACCGTTTCCGCAATGACAAATGTTCTGCAATTCATTTATTAATATTGTCGCCGACAAACGTAGGGCGGCACGAAAAAAAGGGCTTTTGTTAATCCGAAGGCCAGAAACCCAGCAGCGCGCGTTCGAACGGGAACGTCCTCTTCTTCGCTCCCACACGAGCCCAGTCATGCCGCTCGGCCGCATGGCGGCGCTCGCAGTGTGGCATTGCCCCCCTCCTTTCAAGAGGCATCGCCTCGATGCCTCCGGCAAGGGGGATAAAGAGTGTGGAGACACCGAAAGTGCGATGGCGTGTGGCGGCAGCACTGAATGTAAACTCCGGGAGGGGCTAACGGGCGTAATACGGTTTCATGCGGGACACGTGGACGACTTCAGATTGGGCGGGCGAGAAGACCGGACAAAACCTTGCGGGTACACTTCATAGTTCACATCGCTGAGTTGACGTAGCACCTCGTAGGGACCGAAGTAGCGCCGCAGAAGCTTTTCAGAGCGACCGCGCACACGTATAGGGCTCCATACCCAGACGTGCTCGCCGGGTTGGTAAATCACCTCCCTGTGGCGGAGGTTGTAACGCCGGGCGTCAGTTGTCTGCTGGTGGCGAATGCGTTGTCGAGCAAGGTGGCGAGCGGCTTCCGCATCGCGAATGAATTGGTCAGCGCCTGGGGCAGACGAGGGGGTACAATCCGGGAGCAGCATGGCGTCAAGCATGGTCAGGGCATCTCGGCCATACACCAAACGGAAGGGGGTGAAGCGCGTCGTTTCTTGGAGGGCGGTGTTGTACGCAAACGTAATGTAGGGAAGTATTTCGTCCCAGTTGCGATGGTCAGCGTCGACATACATAGACATATCTGTGATGGTCTTGTTCAGCCTCTCAGTAAGTCCATTCGTTTGAGGATGGTAAGCAGTAGTTTTTCTATGACTGGTGCCACTAAGACGGAGGACCTCGTGTGTAAGAGCCGACGTAAACGCGGTTCCCCGGTCAGTTAATACAACCACGGGGGCGCCGTGGCGAACCACGATGTGGTGAACAAAGAACTGTGCAATTTCAGCCGCGGTGCCACGGGGAAGAGCCTTGGTTTCACAATAGCGGCTTAGGTAGTCCGTGGCAACAACAATATACCGGTTTCCCATGAAGGACACCGGGAATGGGCCCAGTAAGTCCATGCCGACTTGTTGGAATGGGATTTGCGGTGGATCAATTGGCTTCAGAAGGCCGGCCGGTTTTGTCGGTGGTACCTTCCGTCGTTGACACTCACGGCAGGTTCGAACGTAGCGTTGGACGACCGCAGCAAGCCGTGGCCAGTAGTACTTGTGGCGGAGGCGTCCCAATGTTCTGGAAAAACCGAGGTGGCCAGAAGAAATGTCGTCGTGGCATGCAGCGAGAACTTCCTGACGAAGTGCGGTTGGGACAACGAGGAGATACGCAGTTTCGGTCGGGCCGTAGTTATTCTTGTAGAGGACTCCATCTATTAAACAATACGACGAAAGTCCGCGAGAGAAGAGTCTGGGCGGAGACGGAGCGGTTCCTTCGAGGTACTCGATTAGAGGCAGCAGTTCGCAGTCGGCCCTCTGGTGGTGGGCAAGGTCGGATGTGGTGACAGCGCCGAGGAAAGCAGAATCGTCGTCGGACTCATCTGGTGGGCATGGAAGAGGAGCTCGAAAGAGACAGTCTGCATCGCTATGTTGCCGACCCGACTTATACACGATGGTGACGTCGAACTCTTGCAACCGAAGGCTCCACCGTGCAAGTCGCCCCGATGGATCTTTGAGGTTCGCAAGCCAGCACAATGAGTGATGATCGCTGACGACTCGAAACGGGCGGCCGTACAGGTATGGGCGAAATTTTGTGATTGCCCACACAACAGCGAGACACTCCTTTTCCGTTGTGGAATAATTCACTTCGGAACGGGACAAAGTGCGACTTGCGTATGCGATCACGCGTTCCACACCGTCTTGCCACTGCACAATCACCGCACCGAGGACCACATTGCTGGCATCTGTGTGCAGTTCCGTGTCGGCCTGCTCGTCGAAGTGGGCAAGGATAGGCGTAGATTGGAGGCGGGCCTTAAGCTCTATGAAAGCTTTTTCCTGATCTTGGCCCCAGAAAAAGGGTTCAGAGTCTTTTGTCAGGCGAGTCAGCGGCTCTGCGAGCTTGGAGAAGTTTTGAACGAACCTCAGATAATAGGCGCAAAGCCCCAGGAAACGCCGCAAGCTTCGTTTATCTGTTGGCTGGGGAAATGCAGCAACGGCGGCGGTCTTTTCTGGGTCGGGGCTAACGCCCTGAGCGCTCACAATGTGGCCAAGAAACTTGAGCTCCCGAAATGCGAAGTGGCACTTTTCAGGCTTGAGAGACAGACCCGCAGAACGAATTGCTTTGAAGACGGCACGCAAACGTTTCAGGTGCTCCTCGAACGTGTCGGAGAAAATCACGACGTCGTCGAGATAGACAAGGCAGGACTGCCACTTCAGGTCAGTTAATACGGTGTCCATCATACGTTGGAACGTCGCAGGGGCTGAACACAAGCCGAAAGGAAGCACCTTAAATTCGTACAGTCCGTCAGGAGTAACGAAGGCGGTCTTTTCTCGGTCACGTTCGTCGACCTCGATTTGCCAATAACCGCTACGAAGGTCGAGTGACGAAAAGTAGGTAGCATGGCGGAGGCGGTCTAATGAGTCATCAATGCGCGGCAGTGGATAGACATCTTTTTTGGTAACGTTATTGAGGCATCTATATTCTACACAGAACCGTAGGCTGCCGTCCTTCTTTGCGACGAGGACAACAGGTGACGCCCAGGGGCTCGTCGATGGTTGTATGACGTCGTCGTGGAGCATTTCGGCAACTTGGCGGCGGATAGCATCGCGCTCCTTCGACGAAACACGATAAGGACGCTGACATAGCGGTCTCTGGTCACTGTCGACGATAATACGGTGCTTAGTTATTGGCGTCTGGCGAACCTTGGATGTTGATGCAAAACAGTCGCGGAAAGAGTCAATAAGGCTTTCCACGCGGCGTTTCTGATTGGTCAGAAGGTCAGGGTTCACGTCGGTCCTAATGGCTGTTGCAGTGTCCTGTTCGGCTATTTCGGGAGCCGTTGTTGATAAGGCACATTGGCCGGCATGTTCGCCAAGTTCTTCAAAATGGGCAATCACCGTGTTTTTCGTCAAATGTTGGGGTTCACAACTAAAGTTTGTCACTAAGAGCGTGGTACGCGCGTGAACAAGGTCGACAAGGGCGCGAGCAACGCAAACTTGCCGAGACAGTAGCAGCGACATATTCGCTTCGGCAATGCCCCGAGTACCGGAGCTGGTATCACAGTGGACTGTGACAAACTTGCTTGCTCTCGGCGGTATCGTTGTGTGGTCATCAGAGATGCGTAATGGTGCTCTGTGCGGCTCGGGGTCGGTATCAACGGCTCGCTGTGTCGAAAACGATACCAATTGCTCATGCAGGTTGATGACCGCCCCATACTCTTTAAGGAAGTCCATGCCGAGAATCAGTTCTTTGGAGCACTCTCGTAGCACGGCGAAGGAGCCTGTGAAAGTTGCACCGCGGATCTTTATACGGCTGGTGCAGACGCCAACCGGCGTTACCACATGGCAACCAGCTGTGCGTATCTGCGGCCCATGCCAAGGTGTTAGAACCTTTCTGAGGGTTGCGGCTAGGTTACTACTCATGACAGAAAAGTCGGCTCCGGTATCGACGAGTGCAGATACGTCATAGCCATCGGCGGCAACAAGAATTTCGGCGGCGGAAACAATTGTTTGACAATTTGTCGGCGAGGTTTTTGGTGCCGTCGTCGATGGGGTCGTCGCTGAGGTTGTCGGTGAGGTCGGCGGTGGGATCGTCTTTAAGGTCGGCGGGTGGGGTCGTCGCATAAAATCGTCAGATGGAGGCTGTTCACTGTCTGCGGCAGCGACGGTCCTACCCCCAGAGGACGCCGTCTTCAGTTTTCCCGGCGTGGGGACGTACCTCTGAACTGGCCAGAGGATGACGGGCGGCCGG
The DNA here is from genome assembly GCF_052857255.1 of Amblyomma americanum. NCBI lineage: Eukaryota > Metazoa > Arthropoda > Arachnida > Ixodida > Ixodidae > Amblyomma > Amblyomma americanum. The sequence goes on from NC_135501.1 coordinate 98,333,090, forward strand.
GCGAAGAGAACCGCCTTGGGGATGGCGATCGGGACTGGCGTCGCTGCGAGGTCGAAGATTGCACGTTTTCAGCCAAGTACTGTTCGATATCCCGTGGTCTTTCACCGTAGCGTGGTCGAGGTGAGTCAGGTGAAAACCCCCTTAAACCCATCCTGCAGTAGGGGCAGTGGCGGAGGATATGGCCAGGCTCTCCGCAGTGGTAACAGAGCGGCCGATTGTTTGGCGTACGCCAAACGTGCGCTTTGCTCACGGGGGGCCTGAACTCCTGCCGCACGGAGGGTGCTGTTGCGATTGGCTCCTGCAGGTATTGCACAGGAGCGATTGGGGGAAAAGGCTCGCATCGCTGGCCCGGGACTTCGTAGCGCCTCGCTGTACGTCATAACGGAGGGCGCCGGGTGTGGAGCTGGGGGTGGCTGCACAACTCGTCGGATTTCTTTGCGGACCACGTCCGTAATGGCAGCGACGCTGACCTGTGGAGCTTCAAAGCGAAGTTTCGCCAGTTCCTCGCGCACCAGGCTTCTTACAAGTTCCCGAAGGTCCTCGGCGGGCAGCGACGTAGGCGTGTACTGGGACTGGGAAGAGGCTGCTACAGTAGCCTGACGTCCGAAGTGGGCGCCCCGTTCCTGTAAAGAGCGCTCGATACCCATTGCCTCCTTGGTGAAGTCGGACACTGTTCGTGGCGGGTCACGGACCAGTCCGGCAAACAGCTGCTCTTTTACGCCACGCATTAAGTGTCGTACCTTCTGGGCTTCGGGCATAGCAGGGTCGGCCCGGTTGAACAGTTGCGTCATGTCCTCGATGAACATCGCGACGCCCTCGTTCGGCTGCTGTGATCTCGAGCGCAGGGCGATTTCCGCTTTCTCTTTTCTTTCGCTGCTGGTAAATGTCGCTAGCAGCTCTAGACGAAAAGCCTCCCAGGTGGTAAAGGAAGCTTCGTGGTTCTCAAACCACGTTTTGGCCGAGTCCTGCAGCGCAAAGTAGACGTTGCGCAGCTTGCGCTCGCCGTCCCACTCATTGAAACTCGCCACTCGGTCAAAGCTGGCCAACCAGTCTTCGACGTCCTCGAACCTGTCCCCGTGGAACGGTGGCGGCGATCGAGGTGCGTGAAGGACAAATGGCGGGGCACTCCCGGAGTGCTGACTTGTCTGGCTAGCCGCGGTGGATGTCATGGCCCTTACCGGCGCTGTCAGTTGGCCGAACTAGGGTTGTAGGCCTCGCAGGCGGCGGCTCGCTTTGTGGACGGGTGTTGTGTCCAAGCGTCGCTGATCAGCGTCAGAGTTGCCCTCGGGGTGAGCGTTCATGGAACGATACCCAGCGGCTCCACCAAAATGTCGCCGACAAACGTAGGGCGGCACGAAAAAAAGGGCTTTTGTTAATCCGAAGGCCAGAAAACCCAGCAGCGCGCGTTCGAACGGGAACGTCCTCTTCTTCGCTCCCACACGAGCCCAGTCATGCCGCTCGGCCGCATGGCGGCGCTCGCAGTGTGGCAATATTATATTCAAGCTTATAAGCTTATAATTTGGTAAGGAGGAGGCTTTGCGCAACTACATCGAATGCTTTGCGGAAATCTAAGAAAACACAGTCACCAACATGTTGCCTACAAATTTCCAAGGCCAAATCGCGGGTAAACTCTACCAAGTCTGTATCGCACGATAAACCATTCCTGAATCCATGTTGGCAGGGACTTGAGAGATTGTTTGGTTAAATAAGTCATGACGCAGCTATATAATATATGCTTCATAATTTTGAAGAGGATACTAGTCAACGAAACCGGTCTGTAGTTCTGAACGGAGTTTCACATACCACTCATATATAGGAACAACTTGCGCTAACTTCCAACGACATGACAAGACAATTTCATTGAAGGACTTTTGGAACAGCCGTGTAAAGTAAAAGCATAACGTATCCGCGCAAGTTCTTATAATTGCTGCTGGAGGGTCGTCAAGATCTCACGCCTTGGCCTAGTGTACACCTTCAACAATTTACAGACTCCACAAGCACAGAAATTGACTTCCGGCATACAGTTAATCTCCACAGACGAAGAAAGAGAGACCTCACGTGAACTATACGGCATAATTACAGATGAGAAATAACGGCTGAAGCATTCAACTTTCTCCTCATGGTGATAAAAGATTTCCGCACCATTTTTTAAAGCTGGTACAGAGTGGCGTTCTTTGCCATTACGTTTCACATACCTCCAAAATTGTTTGCTGTCCGTGACAAGCCTTTCGCCTAGATGCGAAGAATACGTCTTTTGCAATAAAGTATTTTCGACTGAATTCAATTTTTATTCTTTTTAGCAAGGCCAAACACTCCGACGAGTTAGATTCGTTGTACCTCTGACAATATCGGCGCTGCTTTCGAAATAATGCACGTAACTGAGCGTTAAACCATGGTTTGTTTCGAGCTCTCCTTGACGATTTTATTCTGGTCAATACAAAAGCTTCGCGAAGATCGAATAGTTCCGGTTTTAAAATATTCCATAGTTGTTCTATATATAGGTTATCCGCAAGAGCATCGAAAGTTGGGAAGTACATCTCCAAAACAGCGTTGATCGCCTCGTAGTCCACCCTGCTATATGAATAATTTCCTTCTTCTGTAAGAAGGTCTAACTGAAACCGATAGCTGCATGTCGACGTAAATATAAAAAAATGATGAATTACGGGCTGGAGTAGGGCGTGGCATTATGAGAACAGGGAAGCTAAGGGCTTTTTTGGGTAAGAGAATGGAAGTGAAAAAGACAGAAAAGTAGCCGCTGGTGGCAGAACGTTTGTCAGCATTAATTTTATCAGTGGTTTGATTATGAAATCTAAAGCGAAAGGAAAAGATGTTGCTAGCCCTGGCAGCTGCCATGGAAACTTGAAGCACCTGAGCAGCTACTATGGGAAATAACGGGTCAGAGTAAAAACAGTAAGGAGAAAGGAAAGAGGGGGAGTGATAGGAATAAAAGATAGCAGTAGGATGGCAATATACAGTACGTACAAAATGCAAAAATATAGAAACTGAGAGAGGCTGATGAGGCAGTGCGATTTTTTAACTTTGTAAAGGCAGCGGGAAATACATAGATATGACTGAAATACGTAACAATGTATAACTGTGGTTTGGTTTAGGGGGGTTGAACGTCCCAAAGCGACTCAGGCTATGAGGAACGCCGTAGTGAAGGACCCCGGAAATTTCGACCACCTGGGGTTCTTTAACGTGCACTGACATCGCACAATACACGGGCCTCTAGGATTTCGCCGCCATCGAAATTCGAGCGCCGCGGCCGGGATCGAACCCGCGTCTTTCGGGCCAGCAGTCGAGCGCCATAACCTCCCAGCCACCGCGGCGGCTTGATGTATAACTAGCTCGCCTTTATATGGAGGCCTTTAACGTGCAGTGGACGCTAGGAGGGCTGTTAACAACGAATGATAACGTTCAAAGTTTGGGTAATTGTCCCAGTTACAAATACGTTTAAAGTTTTCCTGAGAAACGGCAGCATGAGAAAAATGAGACCGGCATTGCGCATTCCAAGAGCATCAGTGAGAAACTCTCTTTTCTGTTCTAACAGCGTCGGGAACGCCACTGAGATGGGTGCTACAGGAAAGGAAGATTTCACCCCAGAGAATGCGCATTTCGCGAACAAGTTACCTTGACAGAGAAGTGGCACCATTTATGCAGGACAGCGAAACAGTAAAGAGGCCCTCAGGTATGGCGCTAAAAAAGCGAGCAGTGGTGAACATTTTATATACAACTACAACTTACCTTTAGGCCATGTAAATCACGCTCCATTTCTTGTCGTACGCAAGCCATTCTCCAACTAACGCCTCTGAGCTAAATTTTGCCGAATAAGTTCAGTATAGCTTTCTTAAAGCGTCGTCTTCTTTCTGTTGTTGAAGAAAAAGAGAAAGTACAGAAGGAAATGACGTGTGGACATGCAGAAGGTACTGATTTGCTAACTGCTGTCAGGCGAAAGGATAAAGCAGTTAAAAAGGGGGAGAAAAAATTTTGAATTAACAGTGCAGAGTGTCAAACCAGAAGCTAAAGTCTTCACTCATGTCGACGTCTTGTCATTTAGTGCAGGCACGGCGCCCTTAAAATTGTAAGCAATGTCTGGCAGGCCTTGCCAAGTATACTGAATTTCTCTCCGCACATTCCAAGGGCATGCACAGAGGAAATGTTCAATCGGCTTGACACAACTCCTTCTAACGAAGGCAGGGCTCTCGCACACATTGAAATGTGTTGCAATTAGCGTCAATGCATTTTTATTGCGGTATCAGGTTTGCTGTCATTGTGAAGAAAAGCTCAAAAAAACGACGCTGCAATGACGCGGCGCTGCAATGGGAGAGAAGTGCGCACGCTGAAGTCAGAACTCCTTCAATAGCTCTGAAGAGGGCCGTTTATTGGGCGTCGTTTTCTGCTCCATTAGGTGGTCGCGCTGTGATTCGAGCTGGGAGTGCGCCTGAAGGGATTTCGGCGCGCATTGCAGCCAACATCCTCCAGAGGATTGCTATCCGCGCGTTGTCGCGTGGCGATCGAAGGAGGTTTAGGTGGTTGACGAGGACGCTGATGCGCACTACACAGTAGGGGCCACGCTACATAAACGGCCTCCTCTTCTGCCATTCACATGGTAAGATATGGGAGTTGGCAGCACGATGTGGTTGCTGTGCTCCCAAGGCTCACTGGCCATTTTATTCACAGTTGCGCCCCATCCAGTTTAGAAAAATATTGTCGAGACTGCAGGAAAGTATAGGACATTCTTGTCTAACCTTTAATTCCCGGAGTGTCTGATTTTTGCATTTGAAGCGTTAATTTATTGCTTTTACTTTAAAAAAACAGTGCTCGCACAACTAAAACCTCGTTGTTTTCATCTCGCGTATATTACCTGAACTTATTTCGTTGTGAGGCCTTGCACTTTATATGTTCAGCACTGAGTATGCTAACGGAGGCGCGGTAGGCCGACACTGTAGTAGAATGATTGATTGATAGTGGCTGATTGCTAGGATAACGTGGCAGCGCCTACGGAAAAGACGAGAAGAAACAGGCAGGATTGCGAAATCTTTTTGTCACCACTGGATGTCATCAGGCTGCTGATGATGACGCAAGCCATAAGCTATGAGAAGTGGTTACAGCAAAGCTGGTCTTAATTAAACAGAGAAACACGTTTACGGAAACAATAGTTTAGTGCTTATTTTTATGCGATGTTCAAAAGGATTAGCCATTATCGTCACCTGTACGTCGTGGATCGCTCATCAAATTTGAAATTGCCTGCATAGTCTTTTCTTTTCTCAAATCTCGTATTTCTACTCATGGGCACCACATCCATCTTCTTCAATAAGTCGATCGCTCAGCACATGCATTTTTTTTCACGTAAACGTGTACCTAAAACAGCTACCCTCTTTTTCTAAAAAAGCATGTAGATATGATTCTAGGTGTCATGATATCTGTATTATCAATTGTGGAGTGCAGTCTGCTTTATATACATAAAGAAAGCATCAATTTTTGGCTAGTTGGCACTTATGGCCAAACTCTCACAACACAAAAACATCGCGACTTAGAAAGGAATGCAAGCAAGTTGTGACAAAGAAATAAATTGTTTGACGAAATGACAAGAATGTGAAGGATATGAGCTATACGGAAGGAAAACTGAGCATAAGCACACGTGGATTGCCAGTTGTTTTCAAATGTTTAGTTCCGCGAAAAGTTAGTCTGGTTTTCGGGTGCTATGTTTATCGCCCCCGGCATAAGACTTTATTAATTCATGGTATTTTGTTATTTAGCTATTATTCACCTTCGTTAGGGGTATGCAGCAGAAGAAAAACTAAAACAGCGTTATCATAATTCTTAACACGCCAGCAGCATAATTACAGATGTTCAACGGCATTCAAAAAGTTGTGTAATTGGAGCGAGCGTACATCACCGAGGTGTCCCTGTGTCGTCGTTGTCCATTTTTTGCGTTGTGGAATTAGGAGCATGAAACAGCAACCAACCCAGCAAGTCGTTTTAAGCAAGTTTATATTTCCTGAATGCTCTGTTCTTCTCAACGGTCAGTGTCGTATTGTTACCGCGGCAGCAGTGGCCTCATGAAAAACTTGGTCTCTTGGATTCTGATCCACTCAGAGTTTAGTGGTGTCCCTCTGTTGTCCTTGCACATTTTTTGCGCTGTAGAATTTCAAGCATAAAATACCAAGCAGCCCAACAAATCGGGTTGAATAATATAAGAGAAGCTAAATTTGCACACATCTGGGCACGCGTGAATAGGCGACAGATTCAAGTGATGGTAGTTAATTTTAGACCAATGTTCAGAAAGCTGTATCTCCTCTGAAAAGGGAGGAAAATAGGATGAACAGAAAAGAATAAATATTGTCATCAGTGATTATTGCGTCTAGTACAATAGACGGAAGGATTTCAGGTAGAAATATTCAATTACAGTAAAAAATTCTTGTCATACAGCCGGGAAATAAACCGTACAGCTTTATGACTTGCTTTCCTTTGTGAGACTCAACTCATGCGCTCTCGAATGGTAATAGCCAGACGCACCAATACTTTATATTCGTGCATATGTGTGGTGTTGCGTTACAGCGATGGTCGTTACTGCTTTTCGCAAAGGGCAAAAATTATATTTCAAAAGGACGACGTAAATAAAACAAAACCCAGCGACAGCACACAGCGCACACAATAGCGAAAACAATAAATTTATCATAAAGACCAACGAAAAGAAAAAATAGGCACCAAGCAATGACCAAGCATTGCTGACACAATAAATACTGAACAAATAATGAAGCATTGGTTTCGGCTATGTTTTAGTTCAGTGAAGGATTTTAGGCGCCTGATAAATAAATTCGCTGTAAAGATTGCGGTTAGCCCGCACCAATAATGGCCAACATTCTCTTCTGGACTCCCCTCAAAGAAATTAGCTGGCAGCGACCTCGCAAAGTTATTGTTTTTTGTGAGCGAGAAACAGTTTTTCTGCACGAATTTAGCATTGTCAAAGCTAAAGCCTTTGTGTCTTGCCTGTCTATGCATTTTCTTTTTCAGACTTCCGCTGTAGTATTTTATCCTCGTTATTATTCTCTTTTGCGCTAAAGAAGCAGCGAAAAAGTTTTCCGAAGAAGATGTACGTTACTTGAATGTACGTTTGTTGGACGAGTCACGTTTTGTGCTAGTCTTCTTGCGTTTATAGATAGCAAGCTGTATGCTAACTGCAAGGCTGAATATTTTTTATGCATTCGATACTAGCACGTTTTAATGCGAGTCTAGACGAGAAACACGAGTGGTTTCTATTGTAGACTTCGTGTTAACTTTCGCCCTATTTTGTTTTGTGCAAAAACGACTAATCGGTGCTTCAGAGGAACTAGCTTGTGCCCTTTCAGCACATTAAACAAAAAAGGCCATATCGGCGAGCGAAACAGGCAAAGAATTTTGTTACCTTGCCTTCATTTTAAGGTTTACGAGCAGACGAGGGAAGTGAAAGAGAGTATTGTTATGACTAGCATGACGGAAGCTAACAATGACGGAATTTTCGGCAGCCATTTTTAGCCCTTTTTATACTACGCCCTTGTAGAACAGAAATTATAGTTTAATTCTACGCCCGTAATAGGGGTAATGCACACGGCCAGCATTTTTCAAAATTAAAGACTCGCTTTGCAGTATTATCAAAGTTTGTAGCATCAAAATGTGTTCACCCAGGAACAGTACCAATCTTATCAAACAGATCCAGTAGCAACAATGTCAAGTCATCAGATGTCTGATATTGTTGGAACGCTGTTCGGTATTATTTGGTCAAAAACAAGGCTTGTCATGCTTTCCACTCACCAAAAAGTCATGTTAAAATGCCTGCAGAGCTAGTTTTGGAGATTATGTGAATGAAGCCTCTAAATAAACCATTGTTAACTGAGACCTTGTTTTCATTGGTCTGGATCTCCAAGCCATAAGCTTTCCACAAACCAAGAACTTATGTGAGAAGACGAGACTAGTGCTAACTTGAATTACAATTTTGAGGCTGTCAGCTATCGTCGTAATCTTCTCATTCGTTTTTGCGTTTTGCGTCGCGTTGAATTCTAACAAAGTAACGTACAAACACGGGCGTTGTTTCGTGCATTGTAAGTAGCCTTTTAAAACCACTTCCGAGAGCTGGAATTGGCGACAAATGGACGCAGAACAAAGTGTTTTCACCAACCCTTGCTCATCTACTTAAATCGCGAAATATTATCTATTACAAGGAATTTTAAATTTTCCAATTGTCGTGAATATATTTAAAAATTGCTGACGCAGTGAGATTTACTAAATTCCGCAATGGTTTTGGACTATTCGTATGTATGCGCCTTGAATTTGAACTCTTTGCAACGTCTCAGTCATACTTTCTTTGGTCGTTTTATGTTAAAATAGGTCGTTGCGAGCAAAAAAGGACACTTTACACATTTAACCGTGGACATGCTTACTTAAAGCGGAAACTAATACAACACTCGCTTACTGGACATGCTGCAAACTGAGAAGACATAGACAGTGAGAACACCTTTTTGGCGGCATTTTAAATCGCACATTTCAGGTGGCGCCAAGTAGTTGTCGCCAGTGGTTTAAGATATAGTGTGCAGTACTTCGTAGTTCGCAGGAGGCCGCATCTTTACTAGTAATAGAAACCACCACCAAAGCGTACGTAGAAAATGTGACGGCTTAACGAATAAGATTCATAAAATACGCGGATGTGCAAAATTAAACCACACAAGGAATTCATTGCTGAATAGCTGCCAAGCAAAAAACCCCAAGATGACTGCTGACAAAACTCGAGAAGGAATATTTGAGCATTTTCACGAGGTACTATGGCAAGGTGCCTCTTGTTTATTAGTGTATGGAACAAGCCATGTCGAGTAAGCGGAGCAGAGGCGTCATTAATGGGAGCGAAGGCTTCGCTAGGACAATAGATAAGATTTCGCAAAGCTCCTAACGGGGAACCAAAACTGGATGCAGGAAATTACAAAAATTGCCGTTGGAATACTCACAAGCGTGCAGCTGCCTCAGTGCCACAAAGAAACGTTTAAAATTTCAGCAACTGATCAAAATTAAGGGTGGTGTGTACCAAACGACGAAAGTGCGAAACAGGAAAGACAGGTTGAGAGCGAGCAAAGATGCACCATATCCGCTTGAGCACCAAACTCAGTGTCAATGAAGGAGGACATGGCTCATACCTTAGAAAAATGTTTGATGAGATTCAGAACAGCACAAAAAGAGTACAAAGCGACTATCGCTACGAATAAACAATGATATGCAAGTGATGTGGAGTGGAGGGAATTAAAAGTACAAAGCTGCATTCGCTAGAGGTTTCTCTGCTGGCCTCAAGAAACGGGTAGAAATATAGTATGTACGTTGCATAGATTTTAAGAGTGAGAGAGAGAGAGAGGAAGAAGATATTTAGACAATTCTTTACACTTAGCAATAGTATCTATAATGTTTTATATCGCAGGAGGAGGTTAAAGAACAAAAATTTTTAAGGTATGGACGTCACTCACTGACTTAGGACAGCGCACTGCGAAATGTCAATGGCATAGTGAATACTGCGAAGGACACCTGAAAGAAAATTGAGCCGTGAAAATGTAGTCGTGCATACACTTTAACCATAAATTACCTTATAAAGGAGTAAAAAACGGAGAAAAAAAAACCAAACTGTTCCGGCTTTCTCTATTTTACGGTCGGGTGTGCTGCTCAAGTCTCGGTGTAGATTCCGACCAATAAATATAAGGAATGCTTCCTGCTAGAAAATGAGACATTAATCACATGTGAAAGCAGAAAAATTTGACGTAGTGATTGAATGCACATGGTAAATAGCGCTAAAGACAAGGACAGAATGAAGAAAGACGGACACCACGAACGCTAGAACCACTAGCGTTCGTGGTGTCCGTCTTTCTTTGTTCTGTCCTTGTTTTTAGCGCTAGTTACCATGTGCATTGAATCTAAAGATCACTAACTAGCCCAGTTGTACGCTTTAAATTGACGTAGTGAAAATAGCAAAAAGTCTTTAACGCGGCACCGGAGGTCCTGCGGTTATGGATTACGGGTGAATAAAACCTCGGTTAAAATCTTGAAAACTGCAACAAATTCACTTGTTTTCCAAAGGAAATCTATTTACGCTGCTAACCATTGAATTTTTTTTTATTTTGTAGCAACAAAACCTACATCAGTGCTCGGGCTAGTACATTTCCTGTGAGGGAGTTCAAAAACGAGCCATTCATCCTCTCTTTACTCCTATATTGGTTCATTCGTGCAGAGAGTGTAGGGACCCTGTTCATCGGGTTTCTTTTCGTATATCTGCAGTAACGGACCATAAAGACGTGCATTCTGGAGGGGCCGCTAGAATGACAGCGTTTACTCCGCGACTTGCCGTCGCGCGTTGCGGTGTAAGCATATGTGGACTGGAATGTGAACATTTAGAGACCGAAGCAACGAAGTACGTTGTGACGCGCTACTTTGGATAACTGTCGAATGAAGAGCACAGATTTCCAAGTCATATTTCGCAGTCGCGTGGTTTATTAAACCCAGCGTTGATACCTTACTAGTAACACTCTTAAATACATGGACGAGCAGCATTTCATCGGTGAATATTTTTCGTTTTATTAACTTAAGCATCAATTATGAAATGCGTGCTTCGTATGAAGGAAGAAATAGACACCGAAATCAAGTAACATAGGAGTCCGCTTCTTATTTTTTCATTTTTGATGCTGATTAAAGGGAACGTAATAGTGTCAATAATTTTCCGCTTAAAGGTAACTGACTGCAAAGTACAAGAAAAAACAAACACATGCCACCGGTGGGTCAGAAAAAATGTTGTCAATGTTTCACATCTGGTCCTCTGCTGATTAGAAGTGGCTTGTAACTGCTAATTGCAACACGAAGTACGTTTCGATTTAAATGGTAGCCAGCTTAGCTGCCTGCGGCAAGTGAAGCCTAGTTCTCCCCTTGTTTTTTTTCCTCGCACTCGCTCTCTGGGGTGTCGTCGCCGCATGTGCAGAAAGATGGAGAGGATGCCACGTCACTAGCGGCATAAAACAGTAAATGTTCCACAATGCTCAGTCCGATGTCGTTCTTTAGGTAGCTTTAGTAAACAGATTTATCGAGCAGTGGCAAGACAGGCGAGCAGCTGACGCTATGACTTAAGCCACCGCTCCTCATAACTGGCACACACTCACAAGTAAATGAACCAATAGGTCCACAGTTGCCTTATTGCGAAAGACGCGAAGCGGCTGCCATTGAAAAAGCTGAGGCGCTGTCAAACGTTCTGTGCAATAAATATATTGAAGAAATCCCTATACTAAAACACATTTTAAAATTCAATCTTGAGACAAATCTTATGAAGCTATATGCAACTAAAGCAAGCCTGAAAATTGCACTTCCTGGCCATGATGAAACTGGGACCTCGCACTTTTCTCCTAGTTCTTTCTTCAAAGCATTCTGGCAGTCTTAGATAGCCTATTCTTGTTCACCTTTACCCTACTGCCGGAAAGGAAGAGCGTACACCAGACTGCCTTCAAGCTGAAAAAAGAGTCAGAAAAGCACAATAAGTAGAGCCTAAATTTGAAGTGAACGCACAAAACGGAGTCTTGCGCCTTCATTTGAATCCCCACACCTCTCTGCCCCTTGCTCTTCTCAATTCTTGGCTATGACTGAGGAAAGGAGCTTCCGCCTGCTATTCCTGAAAGGTGTTGCTAATTCTAATGAAGTTGAGGCAGACAAAACTCTACGCCACACCATTTGGGCGCAGGTGATGAGAATGGGCTGGACAGATGGTATCCTTCTAGACTGGGCACCCCGCAATAAAACTTCCCGCTAAGGCGCTTGTGTGTCCGCCCTATCCTGGCAATCTCGGCAAGCTAAGTGTGGCTTCAATTTGAGAATGAAGGAGGACCTTCTGCAATGAGAAAGTTCCAAAGTGCACCATAGGGGAGTGCCATCACAGTTCAGCGTCATCTCTCCCCCCCCCCCCCCAAACACCACTCCAAAAAAAGGAGACGTCTTGGAAAAGGACAAATACAACTGAGGAAACTACATAGGGTCAGGAAGATTTTCCTTTCGCTTCCACTGTGCGTAGTAGAGTTTCTGCCTTGTGTGTGCTGATGGCTTATTACGTCCCCTTGGCCTTGGACTGTCTCTGCTGACAAATTTCGTAGGATTTTTTCATGGCACTGGTTAGGCACACCTTCTACTTGTTGGTTTGGTTCATTTTATTTGTACTCTTTGTTTTGCCTGTGTTAGATGTTTGGCTTTTGGAGACGTGCTATGTGCGGAGCGTCTACATCGAAGACGGAAATGTTTGCAGCGAGCAGGCTTGACATCGAAAGTGAGATGTCTAGGACATCTGCAAACTACAGAGTTGCCATCACTTTTTCGTTGTTTACTCTGACAGCATTTACCACTTTAATTACATTGTGCGGTTTATATTTATAGAATTTCTTTTTAAGATTTGCTATCCACCAGAAGAACAACATGCTCTTTATGGTGTAAATAATTTGATGCAATACAACTGATTTACATGATGAGCTGGAGCGGGACTGATCTGAATAACCTTTAAGACAACTCGAATTTCTTTTCCATAAGCACTTCATTTTTCAAAATGTATAATTTTCTTCAGAATTTTACTAACGCCCAAGGCTTCCGCTTTGAAACGCTGCTTCCAAGATTTTTGCTCAGATGAGCCTGAGGCTGACAAATGTGGAAGCCAGGAGCGGCATGGTAAAAATTTTGAGTTCCATGCGATAACTTGACCACTGTGCGCTGTATGGCGACATTTCTTTTTGCTGCTGTTTCGAGCTCTTGGGCACGTGGGGTCGTAGCGCCATATAAAATGTGCTTAGAACATAGCAGGTATTCGTCCATGATTGGAGTGGCGTTCAGAACCCTGTCTTCATAGAGTGCAATACCGACTATCGGGAAATATTCCGGACCTAGAGCTCGCAGCCGTCTGCTTTCCTGCCTGGTGTTCCTTTCGTCACATTGAGGTAATGACCAAATGCAATGGAAAACGAAATGTGATTGTTACTGAATACTGCCCCAGGCTTTAAGCTATCATATCTGATAAGCACAATGTTTACGCGGTCACTGTTAGGTCCAGCGCGTGCACTTCTCTCCCCACCCCCAGCTCCTTTTAAATCATTCTCTCCCAAGAGGAAGCTCTCATATATTCAATCGCTCGTAAAGACAGAGATCATCTGCTCGCCTGAAGAAAACCGAAATGCCCATCTCCCCACCGATAGCACTCTGGCATCCATCTTTGCACGAGACCACGATACTCTACCACACTGTTTCGGAATGCGTCGGCGTCCAAGAAAAGCGAAAAAAAACAGATTTTTATAAGGTTTTAAAATAGGAAGAAGGCAGAAAAAAAGGAGACAAGTGACTTGGCATTGAGGGCGTGTGGGTGGCGAACACAATTATCTGATTTCGACTTCCAGCGCAATACGTTTTCTGTTTTTTGTATTCTTTGGTGCGTTATCTCTGCACTCCCGAATGGGTTCCAGTGGATGGGAGCCCGGTCCCTGTCTTTCTTTGTTTACAGCCGCAGATTGGCTGTCCCTCCATGCCCAGAATCGACGAACCCTAAGAGGTCCCCTATTGACAATGACGCACTCGTTCAATGCTCCATCGCCTAATTTCTACTCACGCACATGTGAAGCATGATAAACTCATCTTTCTTTTCTCTTAAAAGCTGAATACTTTGACACGCCTGCAGTGTTTTCTCTCTCTATTGCCAATTCCCTGTGCCTTCGTTTTTATGTACATCTGCGTGGCGCCTGCTCTTTGCTAAATAAGCAGCGCTCCACTTTTACTGCACTCTTAGCTTCTCCAGAGAACCCTCAGTGTCTCGGCTGCTTTATTTAGTGGGGCGAATTGTAAAAGCCTCAGCGTGCTGTGCATTGTCACTGAACGTTGAACCCCACGTCGAATTTCTCTCAAGAATTCTAGTATGCCATCTATAACAGCTCATGCTCAGCTTCGCTGCTTGAAACGTTACATACCCTTATATAGGTTGTTTCACCTCAGACTTAACGAAATATTTAGAAATAGGCTATTTGAGTTCGAAGACCGCTTTCTTCGGAATAGAATTTTCAGCGGTGTAGTACATCAGAATACAGCTGATACGTTATAACCAACAGGCTGGTTAACTTAACAAGGTGATGGTTCGGGCTAGTGGGTATGCGTTATGATCCATAGCGCAGCAACAAAACGGGACAAATACAAGCGCTAAACTTCCACTACGGCTTGATTTGTTGCACACAGAATTTATACATGAAGAAAAGAACGATACCTGTCAGATTAGACAAGATACTTTGTGAACAAAGCCTAAAAATTACATGCAATACATCTCACCGGTTGGCATACTGCTCCGAGTCTAAAAAATGCCATATCTTTCTTTCTCAGCGACAATGACGGACTGCTGACGCAGCTTCCAGGTCCAGCTCTTTCGATTGGGGCAGCCTCGATAATTTCCCTTGTTAATCTATCCGCATTTCTGCCAATCATCTCGCATTCTTCAAAACCAGGCTTGCATTTATGAGCACGACAGTGCCGTGCCAAATTGCTGGAACCGCCATCCCTAACTTCCCTATGGTGCTCGCTTAACAGCTCATTAATGCATCGGCCTGACTTCCCAATAAACGCCTTGCCGGATGCAAGCGGGATACTTTAGACTATTTCTTCAGTACACTGCACGAAAGGGTTTCTATGCCGAATCATGCAATTATTCTGAAGCCTGCTGTCGGGACAGGTGGCCTTGCAAATGCGGGACAATTTTTCTGGTGCAGACATATACACCTTCACTCCTACTTTTTGTGCTACCTTCTTGAGGGACTGTGACAGCTTGTAGATATATGGCACCACCACTAACTTGCTGCCCCCTTCGCCATCAGTTCCAGTCTTCCTGGCTTTTTCCTGCTGATGCAAGCACTCAGCGATCGAAACTAATGTGTCTCAGGAATCCTGCTGCTCGGAGGCGGTCCACCTGCTTATAAAAACCATAGGGAAGTTAGAGATGAAGGTTTCAGCAATTTGGCACGGCACTGCCGTGCTCATAAATGCAAGCCTGGTTTTGAAGAATCCGAGATGACTGGCAGAAATGCGTATAGATTAACAAGGGAAATTATCGAGGCTGCCCCAATCGAAAGAGCTGGACCTGAAAGGTGCGTCAGCAGTCCGTCATTGTCGCTGACAAAGAAAGATATGGCATTTTTGACTCGGAGCAGTATGCCGACCGATGAAATGTATTGCATGTAATTTTTAAGCTTTTTTCACAATGTATCTTGTCTAATCTGACTGGTATCGTTTTTTACTTCATATACAAATTTTGTGTGCACCAAATAAAGCCAGAGTGGAAGTTTAACGCTTGTGTTTGTCCCCTGTTTTGTTGCTGCGCTATGGATCATAAGGCTGGTTAACTAATACTGCGTATATAACTTTTTAACTATTACCCCTAGGCTCCTTAGTTATTGAGAGGCGTGTAGTTCGCCGTACGTAATATCCATACCACTCTGTAGAATTTCGGGAACGCGATAATTTTCGGTGATGCGGATCAACTTATTTTCGCTACATCGCGCCAATATCCATCAGCTTTGGAGATGCTTGAGGGCAAAGCAGTCTCTCCAGTTCACGTAACTCGTCGAAATAGGCACCCCTGCTTCTCAGTACAGAGAGGGACTGCAGAAGATTAGAAAATGCAAAGGTACAAAAAATTGCTTGTAATCTTTCCGATATCTCTCGCTGAATGTTGCAATACACGCGACGAATGGGAACGTTGCGAATTTTGCTTTTTTTTTCTCTTGTCCTGTGCAAACGTGAGCCTGCTTTCAAAAGCTCGATATTTGGGAGCGGTGTAAATTCCCCGGTCTTGCGGTGCAGTTAAAACTGCTATGTGGGGCACTTATAAGAGCGGCAGCGACTTCTGGGGAAAGTAACTTCGTCGCTTTAGCGCAGCCGAGAAGTCAAAATTGCGGGAATTGTTGCCGATCTTTGATATGTTAAATAATTTGCGTGTTCACCTTATTACATCTGACCGAAAACGACCGAGATGGCACTTAGAAAGCCGCACACACGGGCCTAGTTTTTTTACAGCTACATTTTCTCCATGCGGTGGAAAAAGTTGAAATAATGCTTTGATCGTATAACCTATGCCTGAAAAGGGCTGCAGCACTTAAATTTTGTACTCAGGCTACAGACAACAAATTCTTTGATCTTTTATAGTGTTTACTGTAGGCTGATGATGATGATGATTAATTTTATCGCGCCGACGGATTCTTTGCTAAAGCCTGTGATTCCCAATAGTGCTTTCACCTACAGGAAAACATGATCAGTTACCCATTTCCTATAACTTTCACCCCAGAGAAGCTTTGAACTGCGCCAAGGAAAAACATGTTCCTATCGGAAAGCAGTGACCGCCCGAAGGCATCGGTGAGCGAATCCAGCACCTCCCGCATAAGATTCGAATGACCAAACCACTAGTCCACCGCACCTCTTTTAATATTTCACCATAAAATTTTTGCCAACTTCTTGTTGGTTGGCTTTCGTTAGGAGGTTTGAATGGCCCTGAACAAAAAAACCCTAATGGCAAAGCATGAAAACGCAGGTCTTTTTCATCCGCCTGGTTTCCCACATTAAATTAACTTATGATTGTGCCAAAATGATGCCTTCGTTCATCTTGCTTGCTTTTCTTCATTGAGCCGTTGTCCTGGTCGGACCTCTGCTCTGTGCCTTCTTGATACTACTTTTTTGATGCAGCCTTTTACAAAGGTTTTTAAATATGGAGTTGCCCGTCGGTCAATAATTCTATTTTTTTTTCTGTTCTATATTATGAATCAAAACAGCTTACGGTCACTTCTATTTCGAAAAGCAAACGGTTGCCGAGTGCACAAGATAGTATTCGAAATTGTAAAATTTCGCATTTAAACACTACAAGAGCCTGAAATCTCAAATATATTTGCCGCGTTTTTCTGTATAATGAATAGCATATTTGCTTGATTTTAACACGCTGCTGCTTCAAAAAAGATTGCATAAAAATGCCATGCGTGTTAGATATAGAGTGCGAAGATTAAACAATGCCAGCACCACCAAATTCTCACCAGCATCGGAAAAACGGCGGCATAGTACTTATTCAGCATTGCTAATATCAATATATCGCTCACCACTGCTTTGGATACCGATATGCCTCTCGAGCACCTGAACTGTTCAGTCAGCAAGACGCCGGTCTAGGCTTGTGTAATAACGTCGGTTCTAAAGACGCGATGAATTCACTGCGGCTCCTCGTCAAAAAAAGGCGATATTCCGCGCGCGGGCTTTCTAAGTACACTCTAACGCACTCGCGAAGTCCTGCGCTGAGCCTGCAACCGCCACCGACGCGCTCACCGATGATGTACGCGAGTCTTGCCGTTTTCCCAGGTTCGCCAAGAGCGCCGTCGCCTGCAAACTCCTGTCGAAATATCAACGCACCACGTTGTTTTCGGAGCGCATGATCTTGGCACGTTGCCAAGGACTGCACTGTGTTCGCCGATGAAGGCGTCAAGGAAGGAGCTGAAATGCAGCATGCAAATCTGGAGCGCGTTACATTCGAAGCCATTGCATTTTAATCGTACCTTGAAAAACGCGTGTGCGGTAGAATAGAAGAAATGCGGTACACTCCGTCGCCCATGGGAGCGGACCTTCGGATTTGGAACAAAATAGTAAAAAGAAATAAATCATTTTGCGTGGTAGCTACGCCCTTAGAAGGGAATAGCCCAGCCAAAGCGCCGGCAGCAATCGGGCGTTGCAGTTTGAGAATTCTGGGCAGTGACTTCGTTTTTCTTCACAAGGAAAAAATAAAAAATTTATGGATTAACTCTATTCTGGCAAACCAGAAACTGGCGCTGCTATACATGAAATTTGTACACACCCCTGACATTTCTGCACCCTCGAAACTTGAAGGTTACAGCACACCTGTCCGCGCAATGGCCGCCTCTGTGGCCAGGCGAATCAGGTGGAAAGTAAACGACGTGTGATGCTTACATCACCGCTGTTGAGAAGAAATGGCAGCGTTCAGATAACATTGGTCAGGACGCAACGGCTTTCCTCGCAGCTCGCTACGCCTGGTTCGAAGCACCAATTTGCACAGTCATCTCAGTCTGGAGCCGGTAATACACGAATACGCAGTCTATATAGTGGCTCTAACTGAAAATTGTTACCTGCAAAAGAAGGCGGCAGGATGGTCGTTCAGAAGCCCTGCACGGCTGGTTGCATTCTGCCAAAAGAGATTAGTTTTCTTGGGAGGCGCGACGCAGTAACCTGCTCTGATTGAATGGCATTGGGCGTTCACTTTCCTTTAAGCAAATGTTGACGTAGCAGCTATGAAGCACTTATCAATCGGCAAAGCTCCGGGAGAACAATGCTCCAATGCGGAAGGCGTTGGCATCTCAAAATCTTGCTTTCTAAAATGCCACTGCGGTGGCTCGGTGGTTATGATGCTCGGCTGCTGATCACGAAGACTCAGCTACGATCCCCGCCGAGACGGTCGCATTTCGATGAGGGCAAAATGCTGTAGGGCTGTCTATTGTGCGATGTCAGTGCACGTTGAGGAATCCCAGATGATCGAATTATGAGGAGCCCTCCACTGCGGCGTTCTTGATAGCTTGTGTTACTTTGCGACGTTAAACTCCATAAACCAAACCAAATATTTCAAAAATTGTTATTTTCCTCGCTGTAATATTTCTAAATCTGCTTCTCTCGTTCATATTGTGAACAAGGGCCACGAAGTAAGCATTTGTTTTACGCCGGATGTTTTCTCCCAAAAAACATGAGAGATTTCGTGATTGAGTGATCAGACTTATAAGTACTGGAAAACTTCAAATCAACCATTAGGAAGCCAAAAGCGGCAGCGTTAGCAGTCACTTCATCTTTCTTCGCAACTACACAAGCGCCATTAAGGTACGCACGCATACCCTTCGCAGACTTTTTTTCTCAGAAGCGCTTCTTTGCCGGTCCTCTACCTCCAAAGCGACATCATACACCCTGTCAATGCGACCAGCACAGACAACTGGCAACTTTCATCACGCTCCGACTACTGCTCAACTGGCA